>NC_025690.1:26324524-26352485 GCF_000633955.1 Camelina sativa
AAAAAAAAAAAAAAAAGAGAATATTACGACCGACCTACAGTACAAACCTATGGACGGTCGATGATTGAACTGATTAACATGATCGGTCCTGTCCTGTGTGTTGCCACAAATGAAAAAAGAGATCTATCTTGCCTGAAAGTTAAATGAAGATACTTATTTACAAGGTAATGTATATGCTAACTATGGGTAGGAAAGTGACAAATATCTTTTGAGATATTGTTTTCTAACTACATCCTTTAATATATTTGAAGCCAAACACAATCTCTTATCTTATCTCATGCCTTGGTGGTTCGGAGTGGTGATCCCACAACTTAATCGTTTGACCATTAATTCATCGTATTATCATAGAAACCATGCATATGGACGATTGTTATTTAATTTATCTGTTGACACAGACAAACTATATTGTAATCAGTTATATCACGCAAAAGATTTTGGGTACTATATAGGAAATAATCTTAATGTCTAATCTGTATCGTGCGTGATATAATTCTCATAATAGAAAGAAAAAAAAAAAACTAGCCGATATACAAAAACGAATAATTTATCACAGAAGTACTACTATATCTAATATATTTATTTAAGAATCAAACATAAGAAAAAGAATCACGCACATGATGAAATTTAAAGCTATAATATACACACCACACCCACAAATGGGAAAAGAAAAGTAATAGTAACTAGGAATGAAGCAGCCGATCGATGAATAATACTTGACTCATGCGTGTGATCCACACGTGCGTCCGGCGAGAGAGAGTCATTCCGAAAAGAGAGAATCAAACAGCATCGTCAGTTAAGTATGAGAGAAAGAAAAAAAACAGAATATTTTGTGTTTTGGCAAGTTGGTGTTGGGGGAATATGCACCATGGACTATGCATATATTGTTGATAGATATATGTTTTCTTTTGGATCACCGAAAGCCCCCAATCTTTTTCATTTATCATCGCTTTGATGCAATGATTCAATCAAAGGAGATATGTTAAGAGAATCCGTTAGATTACAAATTGACAAGTCTCTTTTTTTTCCTTCTTTTTTTTTGTCTCTCTGATGTAGGCCTAGTAGTAGCATGCTATATTTCTTATCAAAAAATTTGATACTGTTTTTTTAAAACCATTGTTGTAATTATCAGATTTGATAAGTTATAATTTTCATATGTGTTAATGCATATATATATATATATATATATAGTCATATTCAGGGTGAAAATGGTGGAATCAAGTGCATGTTCTTCTGAATTTTCAGTCCCTATAGTAATAGTAGAAACACACATGGCAAGGGAAAGGGATGGAAAATAAAAAAATCGAACTATGAACAATGTTTACAAAAAAGATTGAACAAAAATTTATCTACTATATATATGTTCGAAAGAAAAATGTTTATTTTTTTTTTTTTCTTTTTCTCTTCCATTCCATTCATATGTATTTCACTGATTCTTCTCATCATTCTTACCATGTAGATTTTTATATTTATGTCACTCTCGCGCAATGTGAATTATTTATATACGTACGATATATTAACCCATGCACCCCCAAAAAGAAAAGGGGGAAAATTTAATTCAGTTTTCCGAATTGTATTCATGAACTACTTACTAATCAACGGTTAGATGACGACTGAAACCACTGCAGCTGCATTAGGGTAGGAGAGAAATAACATTAACTGATTCATTTAAAAGTGACTGCAACTTGGAGCAGTCAAACAGAATATAAAATAGGGAGAAAGAACAACACTCAAATAGCCGTCTTTTTTGGGCATCTGATATTTTATCTTTCACTTTTGATTTTTTTCTTCTAATTACTAATAAAATGTTCTCTTTCAAACAGAAAAGCAAAAAAGAATAAAAGGGAGACTTAAGCTCACCCCTTTCCTATAAATAGCCAAGCAGATCTCAAGCTTTTTACATACTCAAGCCAAACTAAACAAACATACATCATAAGGCTAAAGTTTAAACCCTAGCCCTCAGATATATCATGGACAAAGTGATGAGAATGTCGTCAGAGAAAGGAGTGGTCATCTTCACGAAGAGCTCATGTTGTCTCTGCTACGCCGTTCAGATCCTGTTCCGTGACCTTAGGGTTCAACCAACCATCCACGAGATCGACAACGACCCCGACTGCCGTGAGATCGAGAAGGCTCTCCTCCGACTCGGCTGCTCCACGGCGGTTCCAGCTGTCTTCGTCGGAGGCAAGCTCGTTGGGTCCACCAATGAAGTCACGTCCCTTCACCTTAGTGGCTCTCTCGTCCCCTTGATCAAACCCTATCAGTCCATCCTTTACTAGATATAACTACTAAACCAAACTCAATAATCTAATCATTAGCTAGTGAGAATAAACACAGTTACAGCTAGAGAGTGTTGTGAGCTACATACACTAGCTAGATATTCAATGAGGACTTCGTCTGAAATGTTTATCGTATAAATATGTTCTATTAGTTAGCTTCTTTCGTGTTTCAGTTTAATTAATCAACTGGTGTATGTTGATGTATAACTCTCTGTTTATGCTATAATGAAAATAGTATTCAACGTAAAATATATATAATTAAATCTCACTTTCTATAATTTTTTCCATATATTATAACGATTTCTCGTGTTGNAAAAAAAAAAAAAAAAAAAAAAAAAAAAAAAAAAAAAAAAAAAAAAAAAAACGAACATGGTATTAGAAGGGAGTCTTCTACTAATAACAAACTATTTTATGGATCCGACATATTCACTCGCACATATTGGCTAACTCAGCAGGAAGATGAAAGAGACTTATTAATTTGTTCGTGAAATAAGTATGTTAATTAAGCAGGCGGTTAGGGTTTTTAAAAGAAAATATAATTAAGAAACATTATAAATAAGATTCTAATAATTAATATCAAAACCGCAATTTTTCTTTATATGATACAATGTGAATGGACTTGCTAACTACATGCATGATCTCGTCTTCTAGTTATTAAGATAATTAACTTAGTCGGCCATCATCATTATTAAAGACCTGACCTATTCACAGTAAAATATACCTATCGTAAATCAGTCAATATGAAGGAGATTTAGAGCATACTTTTTATCACGGATGATGATATTTTTTTTCTTTGCCATTATTGCCCAGCGGAGCATATATATACTTAAATGTATCCAATGTGAAAAATATTAGAATAGACTTGAGTCTTCACCCTAACAAAATGGGTAAAAAAGAAAAACAATGATAAGATACCTATGGCCTAATGAGACTAGCTAAAGCAGTTTGAGGGAGAGAATAGAAGATCTTTGGCGGTCCAACAAAGTATATCATGGCTACACAAAATCATTTTTTCCGTTTTTTATATTCTTGAGTATTATTATTATTATTCTTTATAGCACTAACTAACGAAATTTTACATTAACAATAACTATACAAGTCTACAATATTTAGCTCATATATAGTGTGCAAAATTCAAAAGAATGTATCAATTATATATGATTCTTGTCTTTTTTTTTTTTTTAATTTTTTTGTTATAGTAAACATTTGCTCATAATTAATAAAATGCAACGTCGGAAAAAAATACAAAAAAGGTTACGAATCATGGAATCGTTGTTATATACGGAACATTAACGATCCTCTCAGCTTTATAGATAACGAAGCATACAATTCTTCTTAGTTCCACTTTTTGCTACTTGAGATTGATTGTAACTGTACCGTAGATATCAATATCTAATATTTTACTTACATTTTTTAACCAATATCTATTGAGTTCAAAAGGTCCAAAGGAGAGATAATAAAGGTAGAATCTCTTTACAAGATGTGTGGAACAACTTTTCTTGACCTCCAACTTCTTGGGATCGTGGGAATTAGGAGAATCTAATTGGAAGTTGCATAGACGTGTAAGAACTAAGAACCACATTCACTTTGTTGTCATTGTTACGAGATTCAAGATTCTTTGACCGGCGCGTGATGAAAGCGTCCTCCTATATATGTGTCCTATAGGCTCAATATTCGTATCCAAGAAAATATCAAGAATCTCTATGATTACTTAGAAAAAAAAAGGACAACACTGGGCTTCAGTTTAGTTTCCATGTGTTTTATTATTATATATAGATATGAATTCTGAGTCTTATAGTTAATTAGATCACAAAACTTTCAGGGGTCATGTTTAAGTGAACTAATATTTTGTTTTTGTTACTTTTTTTGATACGTTTTGGGTAAATATATATTACTAACAAATGCTAGTTGTTTTGTAATTTTGTTTGACTGATGAGCATATAATAAACACTGATTCACCGTTAACTATGTTAGATCCAGTAATCCAATGGTTACAAACTCGGTTTTAAGAAGATTAGTTTTTATAGCCATGGTCCATATATGGAACATAGGACGCAAAAACAATAGGTAGACTATCGTGTGAATGTGTGATAGTATGTGTTATTTATTGTTCACGAGCCGTACTTGTTCAAATATCTCTAACATTACTCATCTCTCGTCCTTTTGTTTTTTTTTTTTTTTGGTCCCATCTTGTCCTCATCAGTCAATCATGGTTAAAAAAGTTTTGAGTACTCTTGGAGATAAATGTGATTGACAACTACCTTCATGGGGTAATAGTTACTGAGGAACGATGATGAGGTTTTAGTGGAGATGAGCAATTTTGGATTGGAGATCTTAAAATTAATTGTCTAGTGGCAAACCAATCATATTAATAAAATAAAGGAAAGGAATTCACTTTCGAGCATTCTAGCTATTGTAGTATGTCGGTAACGTGACAAAGTCTTTCCTTATTAGTTTATTTTAAAAAAAAATAGGCAAACACACTGCAGCAAACAACAAAACTTTCCTTTTCTAACGTCCCTAATTAGCCACGTCTATTTTTCTGGACTTGTATTAGATTTTGAAAATTCAGTGACCAACTTTGATTAGTACTCCTTCTCTTTAGCCCTTCTTTTTTTTTTTTGTTATTTAATTTGTGTTATGATAAGGAATTCTAAGCTACTGTGATATATAAATCCTGTCACGATAAATTGATTGATTTGTTGTCTTGTCTTGTCTATCCCGTAGTGTGTAGAAGAAGTAGCTACGTCTTTGTCGCCCTAATACGTGCATCAAGATTGAATCTTATCCTACTGATGATAAGTGATAACCCGTAATTGTTTTTTTTTTTTTTTTTTTTTTGAACAAACCCGTAATTGTATATTAGTTTACATTTTACAGTGAACCAAATTGAAAATAAATGGATCAGTTGGTTATATATATATAGACGATTTCACAATGAAGAACGAACGGTGAGTCCATTAATTAATCTACATCGTCCACTTAATGAAAGGCACGGGAAGGTGAAGGCGAGGGAGCTAGGAGAGTGAGTTTACAGCTTCTTCCCCAAGAAATTAACTAAAGAAGATATTTTGACTTTTGTCTTTATAACAAAAAAAAAAGATATGGCGTCACTTTAACGTCACTATTACTACTAGAATACAACTCATCATAAAAACAACACATGGCTTTTACAAAAGAACTACATAAATGTAACATAAAGCCACCACCACCACCACCACCAATATTGGTTTTGGTTTTGCCCCAAGAAATTAAAAATATCCTCAAAGACTCTTCTTCCTTCCTTCCTTCCTTTGTGATCCATCTTCTTACCAAAACTGTCGGCGTACACCATCCCCATGATGGAAAAAGAAGAAGAAGAAGGTCACCGCCGGCTCTGCGACTATTGCGACTCCTCCGTGGCTCTTGTCTACTGCAAAGCTGACTCCGCCAAGCTCTGTCTCGCCTGCGACAAGCAAGTCCACGTCGCCAACCAACTCTTCGGCAAACACTTCAGGTCACTTCTCTGCGACTCCTGCCACGACTCTCCCTCTTCCCTTTTCTGCGAGACCGAAAGGTTTGTGCTTTGCCAGAACTGCGATTGGCAGCACCACACTGCCTCTTCCACCTCCCTCCACAGCCGGAGACCTTTCGAAGGCTTTACCGGCTGTCCCTCCGTCCCGGAGTTGTTGTCAATCGTAGGACTCGATGACCTCTCCCCCGATTCCGGATTGCTTTGGGATCAGACACCCCCGGAGATCATTAGCCTCAACGACTTGCTTGTCTCAGGCGGCTCGGATACTCATAACTTCCGTGCCACGGATGTTCCTCCTCTGCCTAAGGTCTCTCTCTCTCTCTCTCTCTCTGTCTATTTACTTTTTTTTTATATATTTAAGCCTGCTCTGTTTTGTTTTGTTCCTCTGTCTGAATTAATGTTTTTGCAACTCTTCAGAATCGTCACGCCACCTGCGGGAAATACAAAGATGAGATGATCCGACAGCTCCGTGGACGGGCCAGATCCGAGCCGAGTTGTCTGAAATTCGAAGCAGCATCAGATGCTGAGATCGATGCCGGATTCCAGTTCCTGGCGCCGGATTTGTTTCCTACATGCGAGCTGGTAAGACTATCTTCTTCTTCTTCTTCTTCTTGTGGCTGTTGTTTGTTGTCTGTTGATCTTTCAACGCAAATGTCTACTCTTGTCAAAGGAGAGTGGAATGAAATGGTTCGATCAGCAAGATGAGGACTTTCCATATTGCTCTCTCCTAAGAAACTTGTCAGGGTCAGTTGATAAACCTGAGAATGTAGATCGAGACTCTTCCGTTATGGTTCCGGTTGCTGACAGCTTTAACCGATGTGATGAAAATCACGTGATGGTGCCACTCTGCTCCACTACGGCTACGAGGGAGATCAACAGTCTTGAGAGGAACTCTGCTCTCTCCCGCTACAAAGAAAAGAAGAAATCTCGAAGGTTATACATTAACAAAAAAAAAAAAACAAAAAAACAAATCTCACTCAAGACTCATCTCTAAATCAGAATCAGGATTATTATTAATTCATGTCTTGACAGGTACGAGAAACACATCAGGTATGAATCACGCAAGGTTCGTGCAGAAAGCAGGACAAGAATCAGGGGACGTTTCGCCAAGGCCGCTGATCCAATATGATTTATTACTTTGCTAGTCAAATAATATCAAGAGTCTTTCTTTTGTATTAATCCAATCATTACCACCTATCCCAGTTTATGATCAGATTATGTTTTTGTATTCTAAGCTTTAGGAGTTTACCACCTATCCTACCACTGTATATTTGACCCCAATCTCAACAAATACTAGTCACTTTGAGAAAACACGTATGTATGTTTCAAACAAACGACATAATGATTTGTACCTTTTTTTTTTAATCCACTTGTTTTGCCTGATTTTGCCCCAAGGCAACAACAACGTTCACGCTTACTTTAGCAAAATTGGTTTTGAGGGCTAGTTTTTTTCCTGTTACATTTTCGTATTTGAACATTTGGTGAAGAATGGTGGAGATGAGAGGAAGAGTAGTTGCAGCTTGAAGCAATGTCGCATCTCTCTTTCTTCGTCAACTCTTTGAAGATTAGGCCCTTACCAACTGCTATATAACAACCCTCCTCTGTTAATTCTCATGTCTTCCCTCCCACAGAGTGCTGAATCCCCTAGATACATCATCTTGACCACACTGTTGAGCTGTTGAGAGAGCTGCCATGGGACCTGGAGGACCTGGAGGACCCGGAGGACCTGGTGGACCCGGTGGACCAGGCTTCTTGCCACCTGGAGGACCAGGGTTCTTGCCACCCGGAGGGCCTGGGTTCTTGCCACCCGGAGGGCCTGGGTTCTTGCCACCCATTGGCGGTTTCTTTTCTGGGTTTTCAGACATGATATGTTCCTGGTAAAAGACATTTTTCGGCTTCATTGTTTTGTTCAGTATCTGCAGAAAGTAAAGATGTTACTCTGACTGTGGAATCTTGCAGTCTATCTTGTCTGTGCTGCTGCTGGTTGCTACGAGATTGCTTTGGAGGCCCACCACCACAAGGACCGCCATTTCTTCCTCCCTATTATTGATCGCATCTAGCTCTTTTTATAATAATATTGAAGCAATCTGTAAACGATATCTGCATATGCTTGTTCCTAGTTACTCATATACGTATCAGATACTTCAATACCTGATTTGCTGCTTCGCCTGGAATATATGTACTCTCCAAAAGAAACGATCAATTTAATTATCAGAGAAATGAAATCATAGTCTGGAACTAGAATTGCTAACAACACAACAGGAACAACAACAAACACAATCTACTGTCTTCGATCTTTGTCTCTCTCTCTCTTTGTATGGACTTGCCAAGACTTTTTAAAATATGTACACACACTTTCTAAGACGAGGTCACATCAGTCTTCTCTTTCAACATGATACAACTAAATAAACCCGCCGGAGTCACCCGGGTTGTTGGAATCATTCACATGCTATTTTGGTGTCGAAACTGCTAAGGCAAATGGTGAAGGCCTGGAAGGCAGAGATAGGGTACTGATAGTCCATTGTGAACACATCTTTGCCGACTTTTCCAAACTGGAGAATCACGTTTTCATGCTCAGGTCCTGCAGGTCCGTTCTCAGGAGCAGCTACGAGCTGGAAATTTTTGACGGAAGCAACAGTGACTCTTCCATTGAAGTTGAGGCACCAGCACTGGAGCTGTTCGTGCCATCTGGGCGCTTTGTTCTTCAGGGCAAGCAGTCCTTCCTTCTGAGCAGCAGCCGATGGACCAGAAGGAAGACTCTCTGCACGAATTGATTTCGACCTGAAGAAGGAGAATGAGGGGAAACTATCAAGATTGCTGTGGAGAAGTTCCGTCTGAGTTGGAGCTGTTCCTCCAGGTTCTACCGCTGATGCAGGGATGGCATCCATGACACACTGCATCCTCCTCGGTCCTCTGGTTTGATACGACAAGTTTTAAAATTAGCAAAAACCATAAAAGCAAAGATCTTTTTTACTCTCACAATGTATCTGTAAGCAAGGAGATAAATCAACCTGGAACCCAAGACGTTAAGCTCATATGAGATATGTGCTACAGGATAGTTGCCAGATGGAATTCTCGGGCTCACTTGTTTCAAACTGAGAAGCCGGCTTGAACGGGTTCTGGTAACTTGAGCTCCAGGATTCGTCGGCTGAGCATCATAGACAGTGAACTTGGTTCCCAGAAAGTTAGATCTGAAAGAAATTTAGATACTAGAAGGGTTATGGCCAATATATGAAATATGAGGTATTTAAACCATGGACTCAATCTACCTTAGCTTTCCGATATAGGTAGTGCTTCCTCTCGAGACATCATCGCAGTTTAAGGAGATGATGTAGTCAGTGCAGGTTGGCCTCCGAAACCTCTTCGCAGCAAGAAGGAACTTTCCATCATCATTTGAAGCTGCTGCTGAACCAGAAAAAGAAATCTCTTCAGTGTTATTCACAAGCACGTTAGGTATACAAAGCGAAAAGAAATAGCATATGTTTTGTTTCACCTTGGTTTAACCCGAGGTATAGATAGTAAGTTTGATTGCTGCGGTTTCTCATAATATAGCATTGAACAAGTGACCCCCTTGGACCCGGCTAAAAAGAAAACCAGGAAAGATGATTAGCCTGAAGAAGTAGGCAAGGGAGGGATAACGTAAACATAGAACGTGAAGGGATAGGCAACCTGTTTCAAGGAGATAGGAAAAGTCAATTTGCTAGAAAGCTCAGGAACTTTGACGATCTCCTTGACGATTTCTCGCCAGTTCCTGCAGACACCTGCGCAAGAAACAACATTCTTCCTAGAAGGCCAAGTATCTTCGGATTGCTCAATCCTCATGAGAACATCCCTGAGAAGCTCCGGAGGCAGACTAGCCCAGCAGCTCTGCTTGAAAGCATCAACAGGGACAGAAGTATCCTGCACCACACGTTGAGACCTGGATCTCCCATACCCAAATCTAACATCGAAACCCTTTCTAGATATACTACCAAGCTCTCCTCTCATGTCCTGAATTAGACTCTTGAACGACATGGCTCTCTGAATTCTCTAACTATTATTAAATAAACACGTTTCTTTAAAGCAGTCTCTCTCTCTCTCTCTCTCTCTATAGTATCCTTTTAATCCAAAGTTGCCGACTTTTCAAGAACCCTAATGATAAAACCCACATTCCAGAATGAAGGAGATGTCATCTCAAGGTTTCGAAAGATCTGTTCCACACCCTAATCTCAACGAATTTAANNNAAAAGAAAAAAAAAAAAAAAAAAAAAGATTCAGATCAAGAGGCACAAGCTTCTCTAACAAGACAAAGATCCGATAAGATAGAGATCCGGAAAAAGGTATCCCCAGCGGCGGCTATAGTCTATAGAAGGAAAGAAACTAAGAAAAAAACATGGATTCACAAGTTATCGGAGCTTCTTCAGTCACAACAAATGGGATACTGCAGGGGGCAAGATTGAGAAGCAAAAAGAATCAGGGAGCAGTACCCAGGTCCCAGATTCGGGGCATCCACGACACTCGAAAGCAAAAGGCGCCCCTTTTCACAACAACAGAAGCGGTCAGAGGAAATAGATTTCTAGGGTTTGGTCATTGACGACGGGACGGGAGGGAGTTGAGTGTATGTGTCTCTGTGTTATCCAATCGCTTCCTTGTTGTCTTTCTTTTTTTATTTTTAATTCTTCTTTCTTTAATTTTAATTTGTTTTTTTTTTCACTAATTTTGGGGCGATACATAATTTAATTATTTTTGAGTGGCCAGTGAGTGTATTTTTACCGATTATCTTAGATTAAAATTATTGTAAAAAGAAAAACTTTTGAATTAAAATTGTAGAAAAGTTAATACTACTAGTAGATTTATTCCATGCGACATGAATGAATCATTGAAACAAAAGTAAAAGTATGCTTCTTTTACATATTGATTAACGAATATAAAAAAAAAAACAAAGTAATGACTACTTATGTGTATGTTTCTTTGGCGTATTATCTTATCTGGAATTGTTGAAACATTCATTGGAAATACAATGTTAACTGACTAGAATTAAGATAATCTTGCTCAATATATATATATATATATATAATGTAGTAGAAAGATTCATAAGTAAGAAGACATTTGAAGATAACATTTACAAATTTAGAAAAGAAAAGGAAAATTTGGTTTAATGGAAGCTTTCCTTCTTCCGTTTTCCCCCTATTTACGCAATGTAAAACAAAACAATAAATGATTTTGTCAAAGCAAGAAAATACTGAAGTGTGTAAGCAAGCTTTTTAAACACTTTTTTTTTTTGTTGTTGTTGCCGTGATCACCGCACTTTCGCCGCTTTGAAGAGTCCAAAAGGTGTATTTTTAACGTTTTACTTTATATATTGATTTATTTTTTTTAAAGAAAAAATTAAGTTGATATCTATTCCTTTCATGGATAAATTTGGACTAACTACGGATTTGGTCAATGAATCTAAAAGACGTATTAAAATATTTATGTAAACAATATTGGGCTGTAAAAACCTAAAAGTCCAATTTCCGGCCATATGGGCTGAAGAGCTGAAGTTGTTAATTGAATTATTAGGAAGTCAAGTGGGCCTCTCAATCCTAATTACTCTTTTATGTATGAGTTTTTTTTTTTTTCTTTCAACTTTGGATCGAGTATACAACAACTCTTGAAATCATTCTGGACAGTTAGAAGATGATGAAAGATTATTAAAGAAAAAAAGAGACTTGAAAGCAAAAGAGAGAGGGAGCGAGAGACTTGAGGATTGGATTATTCTTTCTTGTTTAGAGCAACAACTTCTGGCTTGTGTTACTACTAGTTGTCGAGAGCAAGAGTGCTGTTAGCATTCATCATAGGTGATGAGTAGGTGGTATTGGTAATATGTAAAAAGTGGGTTTATCAGTTGTTGCATGCAGCCCGCAAATTCGATTGATCACTGCCTTGCCTACAATATATATCCAATTATGTCTGGTGGTTCTACACTGCTTTTAAAAAAATAGAATAAGAGAGAGTACACAGACATAGTACTTGTGCCGAGGAAAAGGGATAAAATGGAAAGAAGAAAATGCAGAAAAGGCCAAAAGAGATGAAAAAAAGAAAAAGAAAAGAGGATAGGAAGAGAGAGATACTTGGTTTAGGTTGGTTGGTAAATGGTAAACCTCGAACTCTCTGTCTAGCTCAATGGCAACGACAAAGGCGGCTCTTCTTCTCCCGTGGCTTTTGCCATCGCCGCCGAGACACTTCTCCTCCTCCTCCTCCTCCTCCTCCTCATCCCTGTTCGTCGACTCGTGCGTGAAGAAGAGGAGGATAGCGCAAGACGTAGCAGTCTCCGTCGCCTTCAATCCTTCTGGCAACTTCGATATCTCTGCCTTCAATAATGACGACGGTGCCTACTGATCTCTCTCTCTCTCTCTCTCTCTCTCTCTCTTGTTCTTCCTTTTGTGCTTAATTAATTACCCCCCACGTTTTATATAAAAACATAAAAAGGCCGGCTACTATATATATATATATATGGAGTACTACTACTATTCAATTTACTTAATTTTGTGAAAAGGAAGCAGATACTTTGGATAAAGTGGAACCTCCGATGCCTCCCACGACAGGCCGGTACGAGGTTGTGATCGACAACGACTCGATCGGGCGGCTTGACCTATCCCCGTTTCAGACAGCTACCGGCATAACCTCACCTTCCTCAGGTAACATTAATTAACACCTCTAATTAAATATATATTATTAGTATTCAGGCCCTCTCATGATCATTGATTGATTGATTGATGTAGCTGAACCAAAAAGGTATATGGAACGAAGTATTGGATTCAGCATAAAGTACAAAAGAGAAGACCCGAGGGATCCGCGTGAGCTGTCAGAGTACCCGGAGATAAGACTGTGGTTCGTGAGGCTCGACGCCATGTACCCTTGGCTTCCCGTTCTGCTGGACTGGCGAGCTGGGGAACTCGCTCGATACGCGGCAATGCTAGTCCCGCACCAGATGAGCTTGAGAATGGGCGTCGTTTTCAATCCCGAGGCGTTGGAGCTTTTCGTCATGAACAAAGTGTTTGTGGTTTATCCGTGGCTGAAACGGCACGGCGTCCCCAAGCCCAGGTTGAAGACCACCGACATGGCCAGGATGCTCGGCTTCGGCATCGGCGATCAGCTCTTCGACTTGATCGATCAGGAGGACAACAACTTCTTCGGCCCTTGATTACATTACGTGGGCCTTTAATATTGGGCTTATATTGATTGATTGATGAGGCCTGATCTGGGGATATACTGAGATTGGATTCTCTCGCGTTTTTGATTTCCTTTGTTTAGTATGATTTAGTATGTGCACCTCTTCTCCCTGGACTCTATGCTTCTGGGCTTCAATTTCACGCGATGATTCCATATATATTTCTTTTTATACTAATTATAGGGTTCGTGTGTTGTTGTGTTTTGTGAGAGCACTATTATTGGTCATACTTGTTTTGGATGTCTCAAAGTTTTTTTTATATAGATATATATTATTTTTATAACTTAATTTAATTTATTATTTAGCACTAATAAAAATACACCAGCTGGCCATTTTTTCTCTCATCTGTGTAAAGCTTCTCTCTCCTTCTTTTAATTTTATATTATTATTATTTTTTAACACTCATCCCCATAGTATGTGGGATGGGAATGCTCTGATATATATAGAGTACAAGGTTCACGCTTACAATAGGAATGGCCTTTGCGCAGTGGGGTTCATGGACGATCATTATCCTGTTCCAAGTGCCTTTCCTCTTCTCAACCAGGTAGGTACTAATTTCGTTATGTTTAACGTGCTTCTCTCAGTCTTGTATTTATAATCCACATCTCGGTTTTACTCAATCATCTTCTGCATATGTTGTGATTGTTTTTTTTTTTTTTTTTAAATCAGATGAGTGTGGCGAGCGATTCTCCAGTGCATTCCTCAAGTAGTGATGATCTTGCTGCTGCTGAATTGGACTCTGCCTCAGACGCTTCGTCTGACTCCTCCTTACCCAGCGAAGAAGAAGATGATACTGAAGCTTCTAATCATGAGGAAGTAGAGATTGAAGGTGAAGCTCTCTCTTTCTTCAGCCTTGTTTGCCATGTCATTTGCTCTGGTATATTGAATTTTGAATCTGTTTATGCTTGCAGAAGCATCCTCAAGCAAGGGAGAATGCGAGCATCCAGGTTCTTTTGGAAACATGTGCTTTGTCTGTGGGCAAAAATTGGAAGAAACTGGTGTTTCGTTTAGATATATACACAAGGTAAGCCAATCTAATTCGATTACCTTACAAATATCACAGAACAGCTTCTCTTGAATCAAGTTTTAGTTTTTTTTTTTTTCTTATTTTATTAATGAGCTTTGGGAATGCTGTCTTCTCAGGAAATGAGGCTCAATCAAGATGAGATCTCCAGGTTGCGTGATTCAGATATGGGATTCTTGCAACGCCAGCGGAAGCTGTATTTAGTTCTCGATCTAGACCACACGCTGCTTAATTCTACCATATTAAGGGACCTGAAACCACAGGAGGAATACTCGAATAGCCATACTCATTCTCTTCAAGGTGACGTACTCTGCTACATTGTTTTGCTTTTCTTCTAATGTAATCTTTGTTCATGGGACTTCGGTGTTGTCCCATCTAGATGGTTGTATGTGTTGTATTTCTAAGAATTTTTGGATTTTGTTTGAAAATCTCAGATGTTTCCGGAGGTAGTCTTTTCAAGATGGAATTTATGCACATGATGACCAAACTGAGGCCGTTTGTTCACTCATTTCTAAAAGAAGCCAGCGAGATGTTTGTGATGTACATATACACAATGGGAGATAGGCCATATGCGCGACAGATGCTGCTGGACCCCAAAGGAGAGTACTTTGGTGATCGGATCATTTCTCGGGATGACGGCACAGTGAGACATCAAAAGAGTCTAGATGTGGTGCTTGGACAAGAAGGTGCTGTTCTGATTCTTGACGATACAGAGAATGTAAGTATGTTGTGTATTTTTGTCAAGGTTTCATTTTATAGAGTTGTGCTGATACTTGGTTGGTTTGATGCACAGGCGTGGCCANGCTGCTGGACCCCAAAGGAGAGTACTTTGGTGATCGGATCATTTCTCGGGATGACGGCACAGTGAGACATCAAAAGAGTCTAGATGTGGTGCTTGGACAAGAAAGTGCTGTTCTGATTCTTGACGATACAGAGAATGTAAGTATGTTGTGTATTTTGTCAAGGTTTCATTTTAACACGTAATCATTTTATAGAGTTGTGCTGATACTTGGTTGGTTTGATGCACAGGCGTGGCCAAATCATAAGGACAATTTGATCGTAATAGAGAGGTATCACTTTTTCGCTTCGAGCTGCAGACAGTTTGATCACAAATACAAGTCTCTATCGGAGTTGAAGAGCGATGAGAGTGAACCAGATGGGGCACTTGCAACTGTCCTGAAAGTCCTAAAACAAGCACATGCTCTTTTCTTTGAGGTATGCCCAAATAAATATATACACACTACTGAATCTTAAGAAAACTGCCTAGTTTGGGGGCTTTGATTATTATTCGTGTTTTTTTTCAGAATGTGGATGAAGACATATCTGATAAAGATGTTAGGTTGATGCTGAAACAAGTGCGTAAAGAGATACTTAAAGGATGTAAAGTAGTGTTCAGTCGGGTGTTCCCAACCAAGGCAAAGCCAGAAGATCACCCTCTGTGGAAAATGACTGAGGATCTGGGAGCAACCTGCGCAACGGAAGTGGATGCATCAGTGACACACGTGGTGGCCATGGAGATGGGAACAGAGAAGGCACGTTGGGCTGTGAGTGAGAGAGAAGAAGTTTGTGGTGCATAGAGGATGGATAGACGCAGCGAATTACCTGTGGAAGAAGCCGCCAGAAGAAAACTTCAGTTTAGAGCAGCTCAAGAAGCAACAAGGAACAGAAGAAGAAGAGTGATATATGTAAACCAATGAGAAAGAAGTGGTTGTTTAATTGATTATGAAGTGAAGTTTTTGTAACCGTAGTACATATGTATCTGATCTTTTTGATTACGAAATCTCTTGTGTTGTTGTCCATTGCTTGCTTCGTCTATGCTTGTTTGCCAAGGTGTGTTATTTTATCTGCCGACTACTACTTTGTTGGGCCGGGTATTAATAATGTCCACCGTCTAGTTTTATTTGTTTGTTCGGTGTTTATTTGAATACTTATGCGTCGTCGAACCCTCTAATGAGGATGTTCTTCAGAAAGCTAGAGATGCCTGATCTGACATGACGTAGATTATATTGATTATTGATGAGGCCTGATCTGAAGATAGCGTAGTTGCAGTATACTGAGATTGGATGCACACGTGTTGAGTATTCATTGGATAATATGTATTAATAGCCGTAAAATGTGGAAAAAAGAATTAACTTCAGATTCTCTCGAGAGCGAAGACGAGAGAGATTCAAAATTTGAAAAACAAAAATCACAATTTGCCTTTGGTTTGGTTTGTTGTTATTTGACATATCTTTTTCTCATTCTCTCTCTCTCACATAGTCGCTGAGGCAAATTAGGGGATCGAAGAAGAAAGAAGAAGAAGAAAGAAGGGTATGATTCTCTGATTCTCTAGAGTAGCAGCTAAAGCTTTTTGATGATGATGATGTTGNTTTTTTTTTTTTTTTTTTTTTTTAATGTTTATAGCTTTTTCATTGTTTGTTTGTATAGGGCACAAAAAAGAAGAAAAATGGAGGAGAAATCGAGGAAGTGGTGGTGGTTGGAGAGTCACAAAAGCTCCAAACAGTCTCTATGGCTTCAATCAACACTCTCTGGTTTTTATTTATTTTTACTCCGTTCCTGTAGTAGATATAGAGGAGCTCTCTCTCTCTCTCTCTCTCTCTCTGTCTCTCTCTCTCTGTTTGTCTTTGTTGTTTGAATTGGTTTTGAAAACAAAATTAACAGAGCTTGATGGCAAGACAAAGTCAATGCTGATGCTCATTGAAGGAAACGCTGATGACTCTTTCGCCCAGCGTGCTGAGACTTACTACAAGAAACGCCCTGAGCTTATCACCTTCGTCCAAGACTTTTATCGAGCTCACCGTTCCTTAGCCGAGCGCTTCGATCACTTGCTCCGCTCTTCTTCTTCTTCTTCTTCTTCCGACTACGCTTCTCGCTCCTCCCTTTCTGAAAGCAACTCTCACTTTGAAGATGCCGATTCTGAGATTGAAGACCCTGAAGATGGCGTTGGGGTTGAGCACCACAAGCAAGAAGACGACGACGATGATGAGACTTTGAAACTGGAACAAGAAAGGTTGAAGCTCATCCAAGAGACTGATGCTCTCAGGAAACAGCTGCTTGTCAAGGACGAAGAGAAGAGAGAGGTCATCAGACAGCTTTCTCTTACCCTCGAGACGCTCAAAGACGACAACTTGAGGCTCAAGAGACGCCTTTCCATCAAGAAACGCTGCAGCGTTTTTGAGTTCAAACCACTCGACAACTTGTTCGGGAAGCTGTTTTCCATTATCTGCGACTGCGATGATGGCACCACCAAAGGTCGTTTTTAGTTGGTTCATCGACTACCTATCATGACACTCATGACTCATGAGCTTAGCTTCTTTTTGTGTTTTGATTTCACTTGTCTATTGTTTAAATCCTAGGTTCTTTTCCTGCTGTATTATGGACCTAGACCAGATCATCGTAATTATCCTGTTCTCATTTGTTGTTCAATCACATGAATCCATTGTCAGACAGCGACATGTGAGGGAATGCTTAATTAGAGAGAGAGGATCAATCAATCTTTTTGACTTTTTAAGGCACAAAAACAAACACATATATATCACTGTTACAAAAGTACAACAACTGCACCATCCCAAATTGCAGATTGCTTTACGAGCAAATCTCACACTCGAACAATTTAAAAGCTATACTAATAATATTACATGAAAAAATCCAGAACGAAACAGAGTGTAAGTAAGATAAGAAGAAGAATACATTCTTTTTTCTTTTTTCTTTTTCCTTTGTTTGTAGAAGATAGTCTAGAGGGCTTCCTTTGTTTCCCATCTGATTACTAGAAACTGCAGAAAGACATGAGGAAGACAAGAAGCAGAGAGGAGAGTGGTGATGAGACCAAACTAACAGAGGATGAAGCAGGGAGAGGGGACCCAACTGGAGAAAATTCGAGCAGAGGATCAGGAGAGACAGCATCCGGGTTCGGTGGACTAAGGCTTGAAGGGATTGTCGGCATTACTGAAGCTTCTGATGGGGAAGGAGACATCTCGCTCGAACCTGGAGTAGGGAACAGAGGGGAGATATCCGGAGACATGGCCGGAGGAGAAGCTGAGAAACTCGATGGAGCTTCAGGCAAAAACGAAGGTGCAGCTGATATGGTGGATAGCTGAAACTGTAGGAACTCGGATGTTGAAGTGTGTATACAGAGTGATAGAACAATGAAGGCGATTAACAGAGAGACGCTCATGGTTACAGGTTACTGTGAAAGAATGTGTTATGTGTCTCTCTGCTTCTCTAAGTATGTTTGTGAGAGGTAAAAAGAAAAAAAGAATGACAAATTGAAGAAGAAAAAGGTATACTATACAGCTATAGAGGAGGTAAAAGACAAGATTGGTGGGTTTGGTTGTGGACCTCTGTTTTAGGGCAGAGCACATGAGATATGGATTTGTCGGGTTTTGATTTGTGTCGGAGTGTTTGTTTGTATGTTTTGATATGCTGAATAAAATTAAACAAGTAATTTAAAAGAAAAACAAAGTAGAGTCCCGTGAAGCTCTCTCCTGATTTGATATAACAGAAGTGACTGCCAGCTTTAACTTCTTGCTATGCTTTTTCCTGATCTGCAACAATCTTAGGTTTATTGTCAGTTAATGATGACAATGCAAGTGGTAAAAAAAAAAGGAAGCAGTGTGATTCACTGCAGACATTGCTGCATTACATTTCTCATCAAAATCAAACATTGAATCATTTGTTGGTTTTGGTCAAGATTCTTGCAATGTGTTTCTCAGTACACTAGTCTGAACACAATGTGCATTCTTATGGTCAACTTTCTATAAAACTCAATCCCTAGAGGTTTGACGAAAGAATTCACTAAATTTGGAACAGCTCAAGACCTTATGAATGAGGATGAAGCTGAGAGCTTTCCCATATGTTATGGGAAACTGTGTGGGCTTTCAGTGGCTTCCATCTGCGGACGCCTTTTTTGAACAATTTATGCCCACACCAGTCCATCAAAGCCGATTTCCAGATTCGACACAGGGCTGTCTCCGATACCTTGGTCAAGTGCTTGAGTGTCATCTCTAGGATCTACATATGGCTCGAGCAGATCCGCAGATCTTTCTGAGGGGATTCCATAATCTTTAAGGATGCACAAGGAAGCAGAATTCGAAGCTTCTCTCTCCAACACAGCGACATAGTTGTCTTCGAACTCAAAAACTAGATACTTATCTTTGCACATGTCAATGAGGTGTGCCAAATGATGGATGTTTCTTATAGGACTTCCATTGAACTTCAGGACCTGCTGGTTATTCATGTCCTCATAGCCAATGTTTACTTCATTTGCCAACACCTACAGATATGCTTGTCGAGTGAGTGAATTATTAAATTATTGTTGCACTCACCAAAATGCACATGGAATTAAGAACTCGCTGTGCTTACCTGTGATAGGATGACGATTTGTTCTCCTCTGAACCTTGCCACAGAGTATCGTGCCTTTGTTAATAATTTCAACTACAAATTGGAAGGAACAAACTCAAGCTGAGAATGCAAGAACTGTTATTGTGGATTTATACATTAAATTAACAGTTAAGGTTTAGTAAAGTGAGCTTACGCCTATGGTATCCTCGCACTCCTCCCTGTTTATACATTAAAAAGAAAATAGAAGAAAACAGTTACGCATTTGGGAAACAGTGAGAAAGTTTCGGTTTACTTTTGCAACTTAGCAAGCTGAGGACAACATACTCTATAAGCGGTTCTGAGAGCGGAGTAAACACCAAACCAGCAACTATAATGTATGATGGCTGACCTCCATCAATATGGTACGGTACCTATTAAAAAGCACAAAAGGCATTGAAGTATTGGCAATTAGCTTACTAGGCATGAAGCGAAAAATGCTTAAATTGGTAGATGCTGAGAGTTGTACCAGGTGCACTCGTGGCCTTAGAACTACTTGAACTTTCTTATGTTCTCCTGCTCTAATGATACCAAGCTCCGCGATGTCACCTGCAAATCTGATCAGTGAAATAAAAGGCAAGTATGAGAATAAGTGAAGGAAGTTAACACATCCCTGGACAAGATAAGCTATTTACTTTTGACTGATGAGATAACGGAATGCTATGCGTTCACTGGATCGGAAGGGTACAGTTCCTTCACATCCCACGTGTAGATCATCAAAACTTACAATCACATCTCCCTGATTTAACAATTAGTACTTGTCAGGTAATACCAGAAATCAAGTATGAGAAGATTCGATTGGAGAAATTCTATGATCCATGTTCTTTACCTCTTTCAGGACTTTACTTGCATCAGATGTAGGTTCAACTCTTCGCACCAGCACCCCCTACAAAATTAAGGTTACATCAGTTTTAAGTGTACACTCAAACTGCTAAGAAGGAAGACTCAATATCCTCAATCATTATATTGGCATGTATATTTATCTGAAAAAAAAAGACAGGAAAACTAACAAAGCAAGTCTACCTCATTGGTAGGAACTTTGAGGCACTCCCGCAGAGCTGGATTCTCCAATTTCTGCAGCAATACTCCAAGGCAAGGGTAACCTGCAAGAGAAATATATTTTAAGTATCAACAACAGAAAGGCTCAACTAGAAGATAATGGTCTTGCAGTAGAACATATGAAATTCAAGAGAAAACAATTACCAGTGTACTTTCCGTTCCTCTCATAGTCAGTCAAAAAGTGAGAAACAACTGTTGTTGGAATCACATAACCAATATTTTCAGTTTCTTCAGATCTGTAAACCTAGAGGAAATCTCTTGTGAGGCATACGTTTGGAAAGAAAATTAAAAACAGGTATTCTATTTCTATAAATCCCAAAGCAAATACCTGAAATGCTACTCCAATACATTCCCCCTGGTCATTGAATGCAGGGCCACCACTATTCCCTACAATCTAGCAAGTATAAGAAGTGGCTATCACAATAATACTGATGAAGGTTCTCAGAAGCAAGCAATTTTAGTGAAAAACACGCTACTGAAAAGAACAAGTCATATGCAAGTTTTTACAAAAAAGTGCAAGATACTAGGGAACAAAAGGAAGATAATTCATACGGAAAGATCCACTGACCTGGATTTATTGCAGCGTCAATCTGAATTCCAAGCAAGTCGGATGATCCATGAGCATATGATGTTACCTGCATTCCCAAAACAATTTCAACGAGGAAAAGTTGTTAAAATTGTCAACACGGCAATAATGGGATAAAAGCAAAGCCAAAGATATCGGGAAACCTCTATACGTGATACAACCCCTTTTGTAACAGAGATTGTATCTCCTCCAAGAGGATATCCCACGACAGTTACTGAATCCTGCATATCAAAGCCATCATGGAAACTCTATGAACAACAGCTATGTTCAGATAATTAGTTAGAACTAAAAAAAACAGGGAGGAACATCTTAAGCCTTGTATTTTGGACAGTAAAAGATCTGGTTGTTTGTTTTGTTCATGCCTCATCTAGGCCGTCAAATGTGTTGTTAAAATATATAAAGAGAAGTGAACTCGAAGACTAAGAAATACATATAAATATATATCTGAAGAAATGATGAAACCTGAAGGCGGGGTAAATGGCCAAGGCGCAGAGGTTCAGCACCTTTCCAGAAATCCTCGCTTTCTACTGAGAGCAAAGCAATGTCACAGTCCACACCTCTTACTAAAACCTGGGCAGTAGAAATAAAAGGCAAGTTATAGCAGAGGAATAAACAAAAATCTAGTTTCGGAGCATTATTGATGAACACATGGAACTGACTGAAAGCAGAAGATCTCAAACGCAAATAACGCAAATAGAGGAGGAACCTGCAGGGCAAGTAAGAGAGATGCAAAACAAACCTTAGCCACATATTTTCTGTCATCTCCCCTTCTCTTAACTTTAACCTGATCAAAAGAAAAGTTAAGTCATGAGAAGGTGATGGAATGGAATGATAAGAAAAGGGGAGAAAAAAAAAAAGAAGTTGGGGAAGGAAAGTAAACCTGGGTGTCGTGTTCAACACAATGAGCATTGGTCAAGAGCTTGCCATCTCCGATCATAAAAGCACTGCCGAATAATTGAACTATCAAACTCATGGAACACAAGATAACATGCTTAAAAAGGGACAATAAGAGAAGAAGAGATGAGGGTAAATGGAAAAGTTGCCTGCCAGTGCTAGTAAATTGTCTCTGCTTCTGCCATGGGAGGGAGTAATCAGGCGCAGTATGAGTGCAATAAACCTGGAAACACAGGGACGGGTTGAAAGAATGATGAGAACTCAAAAAGACGCAAGCAGAGTGAGAGTAACATACTTTGACAACGGCATTGAGAAAGGATGCATCGTGAATCTTGGCAGGATCATCAGTCCGTTGGTGAGAAAGAGCAGCATCTTTCTTATCCTTTTTGGGAGAACCAAAGGCCTTGAATGCCATTGTTTGATGAGCATTATTACAACTCTCATCTCGACCCGCCTGATTCTTCCTCTGGTTCTGGTGGTTCTGTCAAAGAAGATAGAGAGAAAGAGAGCATTCATAATCATAATAGGAATTGGAACCCACAAGACAAAAAATTAAAATTAAAAAAAATAAAAAATTAAAAAAAAAGAAAGGCTTTACCTCAGGGTTGTTGCTTAATATAGGAGGAGATGAATCAGACCTCGAGGATTTCCTCCTCTTAAGATGATGATGATGCTTGGATGCTCGTGGAGACTGCGACGCGGAAACGAAGCAGCACGGTGAAGACAAGGAGGAGGAAGAAGATTGAAGTTTCACGGAGGCATTCAGGAAGGAGAAGCAGCAATTGGCTAAGGAGACGGCCATCATATAGATATAGGGAGGCCCGCCGGCCGGCGACACTAGTCTCTGTCTCTCTGAGAGAGAGGAGTAAAGAGAGAAAGAGAGAGAGGAGCCTTTTAGTTTTAGTTTTAGTTTTAGTTTTAGTTTTTTTGATTGTTTATCATCAGATTGTTTTTCTTATCCTCTCTCATTCACTGCTCCACACTACTGTCTGCGAGAGTCTCTGAGAGCGAGAGAGAGTCTTCTTCGATTGGCGCCTCCTTCCCTTTGCTTCTCTTATTATATAAGATTAAATGGACCGTGTACCCCTTTTATTTTTTTATTACTGGGCCTCTCTATCTTACGTGGACCTACCCAATTCACTACCTTTGCTGTTGGGCTACCAACTACACTATGGTTTCTTGTTTATATATAGAGAGATACCCCCCGCTTTACCTTTTTTGAATGCAGATTGGCTCGATCCCATTTGTTTAATCGATCTGATAACACAACAACACAAATCAAATTTTTTTTTTAAATATTTTCGTTGGTTGGTTGGTTGGTTGGTTGTTAACACAGGGTGCTCCCAATCGTTACTTATGGGGATTTTACTATTACCTTAAGAATGCCTTTTTCCCAAGTATCATTACCATGGGTCAAGTTGTTAAAGCAATTGCCTTTGTCCAAGCTGATCAATGACCATGTGAGAGCGCCTTTTTCTCTTTTTACGCTTTTGTTTGTTTGTGATTGTGAGATTCTCAAAGTCTAGCTTAGAAGCTGATGATTCTCTTAACTAATGATGAACAGGTTTCATTATGTCATATTCCTATATCTGTCTACGACACATCAGCCCATTGGATCAAGCATCTTCTAAATGATTCTCACTTGAATTTCGTTGCTTGGGCGCTTGATGGCATTCTCACCGATTGGAAAACAGAAAAACAAGGACTCAATTCTAACGCTGTAAAACGCATTCACTTTTTACCATGTGTGATTAAATGGTGTATGTATTCAGTTAGTTACCTTTTGTTTCTCTAACTCCCATTCTGTTGTTGTCCTTGTTTTACGATTAGGTGGCCACATTTGTTGGATTAGCCTTGGTATTGCGTAGTAGTAAGCCTGATGTTTTTACTACTATTTTGCGGATGCTGAGGTGGAGACCTATGTATCAAGGCCAGGACACGCTTCCGGTTCTTGTTTGGATGCTGGCTCAGGTTTCTCTCTTTTTCCCCCGGCCCTTATGTGAACTAGGACCAAGAGTGTCCTAATTTGTGCTTTGTTTTCTTAAGTTTTTGAACTGTAAAGTTAATGGTGACAGGCCACTAGTCGGCAGTTACAGGCGCCGCCGCCCTCGCTCTATTGATCTCATCCTGCAATTTCTTGAGATGTGAGTCCAACTACTTATTCTTCTCGTGATACATCTCCTCTCTGCTGTATATTTATTTTATTATGTTATGTTATACATCTCCTCTCTGCTGATCTTGTTTCTTAATTTTTTATCAGCATTTTGTCAAATCCAGAGGCTCAGACCATACTTGTAAATCGAGCTGTTAGGGAGGGAGAGCGGCTGATTCCACCTTCTTCATTTGAGACCTTGCTGCGGCTTACATTCCCTGCTTCATCCGCTAGAGTAAAGTTAAGCAAGCACTAGCTAGTATTGGAACTTTTATCAAAGGACCAATACTGATCACAAGCATGCATGGTCTCTGTATATTGTGCACAGTCAACAAAGAGGTTTGAGGCAGTTTATCCCTTGTTGAAAGAAGTAGCCCTTGCACCAGAGACTGCAACAGGAGAAAAGGCAATGGAACAGATATTCACTTTTTCTTTGAAATTAGCTGGAGAAGGTGTAATGTTACAGGAAATCCTGGTCTAGCCAAGGAAGCTGCAGCAATCGCTATCCGGTCTTTGACAGAAAACGTTGATTGCTTTAAGCACTGGGCTATTCTCTATAAGGATTATTTAGAAGCTAGCGTTGCTCTTCTTAGAAAGCTTGCAGACGAATGGAAGGATCATTCCCCTAAATTATTATCATCACCAGGTGATACTCTCACTGTCAATCGAGCTATGAGGAGCTTCAGGCTTAAGGTATCGCATCTCTTTACTCTTCTTAGCCTACTATATACCTCCGCTCAGTTGTATTTTCATCTCTGTCCTGACCTGAACTGCGATACGATGTTTGTAGAATGAAAAAGCCATCACTGAAGGAGGACCCAGTTGTTCACTTTACAAGGAAGCTGACCAGTCGTGCAAACTGATCTTGGGGAGACTCTCCCGTGAAAGTGGCCGCCTCAATATAGCACCCATTACCGCTGTGGTCCTAGGAGCTGCATTAGCCGCTGCAGGAGGCGTTGCTGGAGCCGCACTTGCTCTATGCTTACCACTTGCATAATGGGCGGTCACAAAATAACGCCCATTTCTTTTTCTTTTTTTTTTGTACAGTTTTTAATTAACCTCGGCAACTTGTTCATACATATGTAGGTCTATTCGTTAGGTGTTTCATTTTGAATGATTATGTTTAACTGCGTGACGTGATTACTAATTGATTAATTGTATATCTATATATACATTTTTGAAGTACAATTTTCCCAAACTTGTGAGTTTTAATTCTTAATATAAAAAGAACTTCGATTCACATTTATTTAAATATTATAATATTTATAAACTTAATAAAATTTTAAAATATTATGAATATATAAAATTATTATTTTTTAAAATACTATATAATATGGTTATATAGTAGATGAGTTATAAAGATGAAATGTTGGAATTAATAAAATATCACTAAATTTATGCTAACACGGGTTAAATCCTTATTTTATTATTTGTCAACACTATTAATATTAGAATATTTGACATAAAAATTAAGTTCATTTAACTAAAATTGTGTAAAACAATTAAATCATTAGGAAAAATGTGACTTAATCATACCATATAAAATGAATTACTATGTATTTAGATCCTTTATCTTTTGTTATAATAATAAAAAACAAAATAGAATTTCAAACACTAAACAAAACAAATTAAATATCTATTTGGAAAACATCCAATAGTTAACAAAAAAAACTATAAAATATAAATAGTAATAAAAATTATATGCACGCGGTGTACCGTGGGTTAAAATCTAGTTTGCTGCACAAAGATAGAGATGAACATTTTTAAAATTCAATGGAGTCCTTTTTTTCTTTTCATCTGACCTTAATTTAATTTGTCTCTCTGGCCCTATTGATGATGATCACACATACCCCAAAAGTCAACAATTAATAAATCACAAGATTTTAGAATTTTGTTTGCCACATTTCTGGTTTTGTTTTCTACGCGTACGAAAGGGACACGGTAGGCACCAAAATCATGACCATTGATTAAAATGGATCTGAATGATGATTTGCTTAAAATCTAATTAGAGTAACAACAACAGGATAAAAACCAAGAAGGGATACATATATGGATTGTGGTAGTATATAAAAATATGTATAGTAGATGAAATGATTTGGATTCATGAATCTCAATCTCAATGTTGAGTGAGAAATTGAATGAATAGCCTGACAAGTGACAAAATAAAAACTCTAGTAATAGATTTTTTGACACATGGACTTGCGTTCAGTTTTGTTTGGTCTTTCTAGAAGACTTGTTGTAACCGAGGGAAAAAGAAAAATGCATAATAACGCTCGCTCATATTTTTCTTCATATATCACCACACTATGTATTTTTTTTTGGTAAAAGAAGGCACGTTGTTGTAGAGTTAATGTATTTTTTTTCTTTTTATACACCGCCCTTCTAGAAACCCAACCCCACAGACAGAGGCTCGCACGTCATTTGCTTACAAACTCCAGTCTTCTGCAGCCAATGAATCACGATTACAAATTTACAAAAGTGCTCCTCCTAAATATATATATAAAAAAGCATTTCTATATTTGTCGTCAATAACAATGGCCACTTTTGTTTACATATATAAAATATATTATGTTTCTGTAGAACAAATAAAGAAGAAGAGAACAGAAGGACGACCAACAAAAGAAAAGAAAGATGAATTATAATATCACAACCAAAAACGTTTCAGATGTGTCAGCGTTCTTGCTCTTAGAAGCATCCGCAGATTCCGAAGCTGGCCACGACGGCGTTGACGATGATAAATGCGTTAAGGATACCGATGGTTATGATGATGAGTCTTGTAGTGCCAGCTGTTCGTGCGAGACGTCGTGTGTACCGTGGACGAGTCACACACCAAATCGTCGGTTAGAAGATACGGTGAAGGAAGAGAGAGATGCCGCAGAAGAAGAAGAAGAAGAAGAAGAAGAAGAAGAAGAAGAAGAAGAAGAAGAAGAAGAAGACGGAGAAGGAGAGGTGAATAGCTACATAAGATCATGTGGAAGAAGCCAACGTGAAAATCTGGCCGTGGTGATCAGTGAGATGGATCAAAGTCGAATGTTCTGGGAAGCTTGTCTCGCATCTTGATCTGTCTTTTTATTTTTATTTTGTCTCAGCATGCAACAACATTAACAGAGAAAGCAAGATCATCTAGATTAATTAGCGTGTTCTTGTCTGGGTTTCTTTTCTTTTTTTTAGCTTCGTCCCTTTAATTAATTTATGCACATCTATATATAAATTGTTGTTGTTGTATCGACTACCCCTGTTAACATATAATTAATTAGTCCATACTAGATGTGCACCCCCGGCCCTCTCTTTATTTTTCTTGCAATAATAATGTATAATATAGACTCCAAACAACAATAATATACATCGATCGTCAACTGTGAAAACGGAAGTGCAGCGCAGCCATCGATTGAACCACGAGACAAGGCATGACGTGAAATCTCTTTTTGATTTGTCAAGAACATAAGAAGTGGTCTCATAAGGAATTGGTGGGAGATTCTGAAAAAGTAGCAAACAACTAGGCGGTAGAATAGTGAGAGAGTTGTGCACTGGTTTGGTTTATTTCGTTGTAAAGAATGTTATACTGTACATACTAGTACTAATTAATGCTCACCCGATCAAATCAAAAATAAAACCCAAAGTCTTTTTTTTTTTAATTTATTTTCTTGGGTTTGAAATTAACATCGATTCCCAATATAAAAATAAATATATATATATATATATAAATATTCCATGGCTAACAAAGCCAAAGCAGAAGAAGATCAAAAAGAAGAAAAGATTGGTAGTTTTTACTATATTAATTTTTGTCTTTATTGACCAATAAAGCAAAGTAATTTCTCCCCTTTATTTATTTTTTGGATATTTATTTGATAGTGGTATGCTACTTTTTTTTTTTTTTTTTTTTTTTTT
>NC_025690.1:26353109-26366946 GCF_000633955.1 Camelina sativa
ATTGACCCTTTCGATCTTCTCGCCGGCGAGGATTTCTCCGACGATCCCTCATCCGCATCCTTGTTCCGCCGCCACTTGTCTTCTGCGGACTCCCTCGACTCCGATCTCAGTTACCGCAACAGATTCCTCCTAAACCATCCTACCGATCCCATCGGTCTCTCTGGTCTTCTTCTCCTTCCTCAGTCCTTCGGGTCCTCTTTCTCTCTCTCTCTCTCTCTCTCTCTCTCTATCACACACATTTCTTCTCCTGTTGTATTCGATTGATTTACCTGTATGTGTCGTCGTCGTCTGATTCGGATTTTGTTGTTGTTGCAGAGCGATCTATCTCGGAGAAACATTCTGTAGCTATATCAGCGTCAACAATAGTTCCACTTCCGAAGTTCGGGATGTCACCATTAAGGTTCCTCCTCACCTGCATTTTGTTTTTATTTTCCCTTGTGTATTGTGCGATCTGTACTTAAAAGTTAAACTATTATAAGTGCGTGCCTAGTAGTAGTAGTAGTAGACATCTTTCGCCTTTGGGTCTTCTTGCTCTTCATTATTATTTTCACTGCTTCTTCTTCTTCTTGGACCAAATTCATTCATTCATTCATTCATTCATGTATCTCTTATTATTATATATGTAATTATGTATTTGAATAGGCAGAAATTCAGACAGAGAGGCAGAGGATTCTACTTCTTGATACATCCAAGTCTCCTGTTGAATCCATAAGGACCGCCGGACGCTATGATTTCATTGTGGAACATGATGTGAAAGAGCTTGGAGCTCATACGTGTGTTCACTCTCTCTCTCTCTCTCTCTCTCTCACTTTCTCTATGCTTCTTCTTTGTCATTTTCTGTTTATCCATCCCCATCGTAACCGCAATTCCTCTTTTAGGTTGGTCTGCTCTGCACTGTACAACGATGCTGATGGTGAGCGTAAATATCTTCCCCAGTTTTTCAAGTTTGTCGTCGCCAACCCACTTTCAGTGAGGACCAAGGTGATATTTCTCCTTGTCACACACACTATGATCCTTTTCTTTCTCGATTTCTTCACCCGATTTTCTAACTGTTGCATATTTCTGATTCGCAGGTTCGAGTTGTAAAGGTATGTTCGACAATGTTCTTTTTTTTTTTTGTCAGAAGCTCTAGTTTTTTCCTCTACTTCTTTAATATGGTGCTTTACATGAATCATATACGGGAGGTTTGTACACAATTTGATGCATATGGCTGTGTCATTGTAATCACTTATCTTTTATTCACGTTTGTTCTGGTCCCTATAATCATAATATAACCATAAGCCACAAATCTTGAAATAGTGGTAAAGCTTTTTTTTTCAAAAACAGAAGAGTTGGTAGATTCACTGTTCACGTCCTTATTTCCTGAACCTGCATTTCTTTTATTGTTTTGGTTGTTCTAAAATCAAAGTATGATCTCATGTGTTGTCCATTTTCGGAAATTCTTTTTATCTTTTACACCAGGAGACCACATTTTTAGAGGCTTGCATTGAAAACCATACAAAAGCTAACCTCTTTATGGACCAAGTTGATTTTGAACCTGCCAAGCAATGGACTGCTGTAAGATTAGAAAATGAAGATTGTCATTCAACAGAAGATCCTCCAGCCAGGTCTGTCAGATTTTCCCGGAATCGTTATGTGCATCATTAGCCACTTATTCCTTCAAATTGTCCTAATTTTCTGTTCCACCTCTCTGTGTATCAGTGATCTCAGTGCACTGATACCTAAATCTCCAGTTATTATCCGTTCTGGCGGGGGTATCCACAACTATCTCTATAAGTTAAACCCATCTGCAGATGTTTTCGGGCCAACAAAATTCCAGGGAAGTAATATCCTGGGTAAATTTCAAATAACATGGCGCACAAATTTGGGTGAACCTGGTCGCTTACAAACACAACAAATCCTTGGTGCTGTAAGTTTATAATTTCTACTCTGTGAAAACATGACGTGAATGCGTTGATTGATTGTTTTCTGCTCGGTTTCTGCTCCAAGTCTGAATGTATTTGGTTTCCTTAGGGCTTTTAGATATTGCAGCCATCTTTTTTCTGACACCAATTCATATATAATCAATAGTCTTAAGTAAACAGACAAGTAAACAGACAACCTGGAGAAGCTAAGGCAGGGTATCTGTATGGTAGTCATAGATTTGGTGGCAGTTAGAACAACTTAGGAAAATTCAGGTTGCACTAATATATCTTTATTTAGCAGTCCTATACTCACTACCTTGCATTTTATATCTGACAAAACCTTGCTTAATATAAATTTTCTGCATGTTCTTGTATGCTTCATATCGGATGCTCACCTATGTAACAAAGTTCCTTCATTGTAACTACTCCTATTTGTTTTCTTTCAGCCAGTCAGCCGTAAAGAAATTAATATGCGAGTTGTAGAGGTTCCACCAGTTATACACTTAAATAGACCCTTTCTGGTAATACAACTGTTTGTTCTCTCTAATGTTTGTTATACCCAAATATATAATTGAATTTATATTGGATTTAAACTTAGGGTATACTATTTTCTCATAGGCTTACTTGAATCTCACAAACCAAACTGATAGGCAACTGGGACCGTTTGAGGTCTCACTGTCACAAGATGAATCACAAATGGAGAAGCCGGTTGGTATCAATGGTCTCCAGGCTCTGGTAACATATCTGAATTTTCTGTTTTACAATTGTGAATCTTCTGTCGTATAAGGTCACCACAATTAAGGAAGCATACACGGTGGTAGAATAGTAAAACCATATAGTTAGAACTTTGCCCACACATACACTGTGTCAGTATTGTGAATCACGTGTTGGATATGCAATGCGTATGGCACCCAAAACCTTGGCAATTGTTAGTTGAAGCTGTTTCACCACTATACCGCTTTTATTATACTGGGAACTGACACCAGTGAAACTCTTGCAGATGTTACCCAGGATCGAGGCATTTGGCTCCAATGATTTCCAATTGGTATGACCAACTGACCACCTCCACAGGGCTCTCATCCTTTTTAGAACGTAAAACCTTATCTGTATATTTGCAGAATCTTATTGCCTCCAAACTGGGAGTCCAAAAAATCGCTGGGATCACAGCGTTGGACACAAGGGAGAAGAAAACATACGAACTTGTTCCAGAGATGGAGGTTAGTGTACTTTTTTAAAAAAATTCTAGGCTTCCCACTCTTTAGTTATAAACAGGATATTGATTTCACCAGAATGGATATTGTTGTCGTTGGTAATTTCACTGCAGATATTTGTAGAGTCGGACTAGTTTCTCAGACAGCCTCCTCCGAGTGGTGTTCTTCCTCCACAGGTTTTGTTAATGCACTTTTCTGTTGCGTTCAAATTTTTGTTTATTAGTATAAAATGATTTGGCTCTCTTTTTGTAAAAGGATTTTTTTTTTTTTAAACGGCTTTGACATATGAAATGTTTATGTATTGTCGTTTGTATCTTGTTGCAAACCATTGTACTTTTCCTGTTTGAACATGTTAATTCAAAACTGTTTGGTGTAAAGCATGTCTTATTAAAAAAATAATTGATTGTTGATGGAATCATTACATTCGTCGTCAATGTGTATACAGAAATACATACAAGCACAATCGTTTGCTTGCTTAGCTTGAGATACAAATAAAAATCTTGGTGGTTATAAAAAAACAATACTATTCTTTATCATCCAGCCTTCTCCAAATTTTATTTTCAATCAATTGAATTAAAGCAGCAATGGTAGTCAAAACTTAAGGAGAGAACCGGAGCAGCCGAGGGAGGATGCTGGGATGTGAAAACACTTCTGGACAGGGCAAAGAGCTTGCCGTTGGTGAGAAGGATCTCAGATTTTCATCTGCTACTCTTTGTGGCTCAGTTTCGGGACGTCCCTACCTTAGCAGAGTGCGTGCGTCTGCAGTCGCCTGGTCGGGAGGGCTATGCGTTGCTGATCGAACCAATTTGGCCAACAATTGCTGATTTGTTTCTTGATAAATTATTAGTCCCTTTGATGGGCCCAAAATTTAACTAAGTTATACTACAAACTTGCAAAATCCTGATTACCAAAAAAAAAAAACTTGCAAAATCCTAGTCTCGTGAAACTTAAATTTGGTGGCTAATTTAAATTTATGGAAATAAACTACCAAAATTTTCTCAAAGCTTCAATTTATGAGTATTAATTTAATTATTTCACAAGAAAAATAAAATAAAACAAAAAATAATTGCAGGCGAGAAAATAGAAATGTTAAAAGGGGAAGAGACTAGTAGTAGTTTCCTCAGTGAATTTTATCGGTCGTCGTCGTCATCACTCGGTAGTCAATTGGGCGGGAGAGGTTTTTTTTTTATTAATTAATTTTATCCAAAGCCGAGGAAACCCTAAAGCTAGTAGGCTAAGGAATCAGAATCGGAATCTGTCTGCAACACCACCATGGAAGACTCTCCTCCTCAAGGCCAGGTGAGTCTCTCTCTTTTCCTCGTTTAATTTTGTTGCATCTATTTTGATTTGGGAATATCTGATTATTCCATGGGCGTCTGTAGAAAAGGAGTAGAGATCGGGATCAGGATGACGACAGCGGCGGTGGTGAGGAGGCCGGCAAGGCTGACGTCAGCGGCGGAGTGAATCAGGAGCGGAGCGTCAGTGAGGCCAGCGACCAGGATGCTGCTTCTCCTGACGACGATTTCCAGGAAACCCGTCCCAAGCCCAAGCGTAGTCGCACCCTTTCTCCTCAACAGAATCTCATTGGTAACCCTACTCCCCCAATTTGCTCTATTTCGGTGTTCGAGATCTGGGCCTCAGTTCAATTTCATTGATTACTCTTTGTTTGGCTAGATCCTACTCTCAGCTTTTCCTTTTCATTTTCTCAACAGAGGTTGTCAAAGGCAACGGGGATCTTATCCCTAAAGCCGTCAAGATTTGGGTTGAAAGATATGAAGTCTCTCCCAGGCTTGCTACCACTGAGCTCTTGTCAATGCTCTTTGAGGTAACTCAACTTATTATAGCATCTCTCGTCGCTGATTATACCATATTTTTTAAGTCTAACCATATCATTACCTCCGTCTTACATGGATTTTGTAGGCTTGCGGTGCTAAGTACTCCATCAAGGAAGAACTCCTTGATGAGACTGATGTTGATGATGTTGTCGTTGCCCTTGTTAATCTCGCTAGGGCGGTATAGGATTGCTCCCTTCTTTTTTTTTTTCTTTTTTGACTATTTCATTTACACTTTTTGCTTCATAAGAAGAATATTCTTTTGATTTTCGGTTTGCCTATAGGGGGAGTGTGAAGATTATCAGAGTTCGAGAAAGAAGGAACTCAAGAATTTCAAAGAAAATCTTGTTTCATTCTGGGATAATTTGATTATCGAGTGTCAGAATGGGCCATTGTTTGATAAAGTCTTGTTCGACAAGTGCATGGACTACATTATCGCTCTGTCATGGTTTGTGTTCCAACATTACAAATATATGTGTGTGGTTACAATGTGGCTCATAGAATTCTATTCATGATTGTCGTTTTATTTATTTATTCGCAGTACTCCTCCTAGAATTTACCGCCAAACTGCCACGCTAATGGGCCTCCAACTAGTCACATCTTTCATTTCTGTAGCAAACACTCTCGGTTCACAGCGAGAAACCACCCAAAGACAATTGAATGCTGAAAGTAAGAAAAGAGCTGACGGCCCCCGTGTGGATTCCCTCAACAAACGGTTGTCTGTTACTCATGAACAGATAACTACACTGGAGGACATGATGCGAAAGATTTTCACTGGGTAAGATTGAATAACGATTATGCTATCAGCCAAGTTTTACACCCCCGCAAAACAAAAAGAGTAGAAAAGAAATGGATACTTCTTTCATTTGAGTTTTGCTGACTCAAATCATTATTACATCTTATATTGAAGGTTGTTTGTACACCGATATCGAGATATTGATAACGATATTCGGATGTCATGCATTCAGTCTCTGGGCATTTGGATTTTCTCTTATCCGTCTCTCTTCTTACAAGATTTATACTTAAAATATCTTGGATGGACGCTTAATGACAAAGTAAGCTCCTTTGCCCCCTCTTCAAGAATTATTAAATATCTGTTCGTAATAGTCATATTGATCTTCTCTGTGTTTATTGAATTATCCAAAGCATCCTGGAGTGAGGAAAGCTTCTCTCTTGGCATTGCGAAAACTCTATGAGATAGATGAAAACGTCCCCACCCTTGGTCTATTCACTGAGAGATTTTCCAGTCGAATGATCGAGATGGCTGATGATGTTGATATGCCTGCAGCTGTTTGTGCTATCGGGCTTGTAAAGCAACTGCTAAGGTATTCCCCCTCAAGATAATTTTCCCTACCAAAGCTTCACCACAAATTTGTTGAGTTAAAACCTGAGCTTTTTGTTGTTGTACAGACACCAGCTGATACCTGATGATGACCTAGGCCCTTTGTACGATTTGCTTATTGATCAACCTCAAGAAATCAGACGTGCGATAGGAGAGTTAGTGTATGACCACTTGATAGCACAGAAGTTTAACAGTTCTCCATCGAGTCTTACAGGTTTTTCCCTGAGATAGTCCAAGTCTTTGGCACTTGAGTTTTTTTACTCTTAGAACTAGGTTCAGAGTTATTACATCATTTTTCAGGTCATGAAGATTCTTCCTCTGAGATCCATATCTTCAGAATGTTACAAATATTACGGGAGTTCTCCACAGATCCGATTCTAAGTGTTTATGTAATTGATGATGTTTGGGAGTACATGAAGGCCATGAAGGTAGAGTTTAAGAGAAATTACTTTTCACTATTGCACGTTAATTTTTTAGTTTTGACGTGTACCTTCTACAGTTTATAATATCATCTTCATGATGCTGCTTTTCTTACAGGACTGGAAGTGTATCATCTCTATGCTTTTGGATCAGAATCCTCGGACTGGGTCTACTACTGATGAGGACTCAACAAACTTGATCAGACTTCTGTTTGCGTCGATCAGAAAGGCTGTCGGGGAGAAGATAATTCCTTCAACGGATAATCGAAAGCAGTATCACAGTAAAGCTCAGCGAGTAAGATTATGTCTTTCTTCTTTCTGAGAAATCTCCTTGATCTGATGATATGACGTTGCAGAAGCATGAGTACATATATTGTAGTTTTTTGTCTCTTGAACTAAACTAGAAAGGACAAAATACAGTCAAAGGATCTTATAGGGCACTGTATTTCATTTGTGCTTCTTTGTACACTCTTTCCCTTTCAATTATGAAGACAATGACTTTGATGTTTCTATGCTTTGAATAACAGGAAATGTTTGAAAACAATAGGAAAGACATAACGGTGGCCATGATGAAGAATTACCCACAGCTTCTACGTAAATTCATGGCTGACAAAGCCAAAGTGTCATCTTTGGTCGAGATTATTATGTTTATGAAACTTGAGCTCTATTCTCTTAAAAGGCAGGAGCAGGTGCCAAAAGCATTTTGTTTCTAAAAGGATGTTTTCTTCCTTGTTATTCACCCTTCTCAGTGAAAATTACATTTTTGTCCCGTTTCAGAGTTTTAAGGCTGCAGTCCGACTAATAAAGGATGCTTTTTTCAAACACGGGGAGAAGGAAACACTAAGATCTTGCGTCAAAGCTATAACATTTTGTGCGTCAGAAAGTAAAGGGGAGCTTCAAGATTTTTCCCGTGGGAAGCTTAAAGATCTTGAAGATGAGCTTTTAGAGAAACTTACTTCTGCAATTAAAGAAGTAAAGGTACACATTGCTTCCTTTGCCATCTATCTTCATACTCATCTTTATAGATGCAATTTTTACATCTGTTTCCTGTGCAGGATGGAAATGATGAATACTCCCTCCTTGTAAACCTGAAAAGGTTGTATGAGCTACAATTGTTAAAGCCTGTGCTTGTTGAGAACATTTACGATGATATTGCTTTCGCGCTCCATAATTTTAGAAATTTGGACGAAGAGGTGCTTAAAATTTGGTTTTAGAGCTCTTACTATATTTCTTCTGTGTATCTCACATCTTAATGAAATAGTTGGTCATGGTTTCTTAGGTTATTTGTTTCCTGCTTCTGAATATGAAAATGTATGTGACGTGGTCTCTGCACTCCATCATAAATTGTGAAGCTGTCTCCGAAGCTTCCGTATCATCCCTTATATCAAAGCGCGATACCCTGTTTGAGGAGCTTTCGTACTTCCTGAATGGAATTGAGGAATCTAGGAAATATGGTATCCAATTATCTCTCAGGGTAAGACTCTTTGACATTCCAGTTTATTTACACGTTTCATTCCATATATGTGCTTGTCTTATCAAGGAATGAGTCACTTTTCACCTGAAAAATGAAGCCTTCAATCCTGCAGATCTGTGCTATACTTGGAGAAGAATGGTGTATGTTTAGAAAGTCAAATTTTGACTCAAGTAAACTTGAAAGATTAGGATACTGTCCTGATAGTGTTTTGCTTGAGAAATTTTGGAAACTCTGTGCAGAAATTTTTAACACCTCAGGTGACTCTTTGTTTTTGTTTTGACAAAACCCAGTCATTTCTTGATTTTCCGAATTACATATTAATTTTTGCCTGGCTTTGACACAGATGAGACAGATGAGGAGGATGAAAATAAGGACTACGCTGAAGAGACAAATATAGATGTTGCAGCCCTTGCTGCCTGCAAGTTGGTTATTAGTGATGTAGTGCCGAAGGTACTCACCAAGTGCATTTACATTGCTGCTGTAATATCTTAGTTATGTACTGACACCTGCGATGTATTGATTGATGTTCACATATCATCAAAACTTTTTTAATGGATTATTTTCTGTTGCAGGGCTATCTAGGACCAGAGATAATATCGCATCTTGGTATGCATGGACCTTGTGTAACAGGCGTCATAAAGAATTTTATAACATGCTTAAGGAAAAAAGAAGATGACATTTCTAGTATCTATCTGGAATCCTTGAAAAGGGTAAGCTTTTGACAAAGATGATATAATGGTCAACTATTATTTTCAGAAGATTCGAAGTTTTGTAGTCTTAGCAAATTGCTGACACTATGTAATTGGGCAGGCCTATCAACGGTATGCAACTGAACTTTCTAGTGGCGGTGAAGAATCCAGAGCAGAGAAATGTCTTGAAGTGTGCCGGGAGCTTGCAAGTGGGCTTTCAGGAATGTATATCGGTGCTGCTCGCAACAAATACAGATTGGAGATTTTGAGTGTGGTAAAGGAAGGTGTTGCGTATGTATTTAGGGACGCTCCAAAGCAACTGTTGTTTCTGGAAGTTGCTATCCTTCCATTTGCAACAAAACTCTCAGTGCCTGACATCGTTGACATGTAAGACTCACGACTTTCTGAGGAAGTAGGAAGCTCTCTACTAATAAATAACATTATACGTGCTCTTGTTTGNGCATGGACCTTGTGTAACAGGCGTCATAAAGAATTTTATAACATGCTTAAGGAAAAAAGAAGATGACATCTCTAGTATCTATCTGGAATCCTTGAAAAGGGTAAGCTTTTGACAAAGATGTATTAACGGTCAACTATTATTTTCAGAAGATTCGAAGTTTTGTAGTCTTAGCAAATTGCTGACACTATGTAATTGGGCAGGCCTATCAACGGTATGCAACTGAACTTTCTAGTGGCGGTGAAGAATCCAGAGCAGAGAAATGTCTTGAAGTGTGCCGGGAGCTTGCAGGTGGGCTTTCAGGAATGTATATCGGTGCTGCTCGCAACAAATACAGATTGGAGATTTTGAGTGTGGTAAAGGAAGGTGTTGCGTTTGCATTTAGGGACGCTCCAAAGCAACTGTTGTTTCTGGAAGTTGCTATCCTTCCATTTGCAACAAAACTCTCAGTGCCTGACATCGTTGACATGTAAGACTCACGACTTTCTGAGGAAGTAGGAAGCTCTCTACTAATAAATAACATTATATGTGCTCTTGTTTGCTCTGAACAGTAAGAGGGACGTTCAAGGGCGTATAGTGCATGTTAATACAGACGAAGATCCCAGCGGATGGCGTCCTTGCTTTACCTTCTTGGAGACCTTGGAGGAGAAATGCTTGAAAAACGAGGATTTACAAGGTATGTAATGTGCAGTCGCCAAGATCTGATTGGTTTAATCGATGCAAGTAGATGAGTATGATGCTATATGTCTGCAAACTTAGTCTCGGCTTATGATGATCCGTCCGTGTTGCAATTTTTCACAGACGACAAGGAAGCAGCAGCTGTAAGACGCAGGGGACGGCCAAGAAAACGTCAGGAAACAGAGCGAAAGAGACTGTTTGATGAGGAAAGCGAAAGTGATGAGGATGAGTCTATCAGTGGCGGGTCAGACAGAGAAGATAAGATAGATGAGGACGCTCCTCTAATCGAGACGATTAGGTCTGCTGCACGACGGAGAGCGCTTAGGGGCGAACGGTCCAAGTGAGACTAACGGGTAAAAGCTCTTATCAGTCTATATGTTCGTGGACATAATTAATGTATTTTAAAGTATGCTTTAAGTTGATACAGTTAAGGAACCCAACAAAACTGCTCTTTGTTATATAAATCCATCATTTCAAAGTTTAGATTACCATGACATATCATTAGCATAAAAAAAAAACTGAAAGCATTAAAAAAGAAACAAACAAAACCTGCATTGATTTTTCAACTCCTCCCAGCAATTCTCATCAGAGGAGCAAGAACACCCTGAATCTCTAGAAGAGACTGTTGTATCCTAATCTCCTGGTTAACCTCTCTCTTCAAGTTCCTGAGAAGTCCTTTAAATTCGTTTTTACCCTTGATGTCCTCAGCTCTCGTCTCCAAAACTTTCATCGTCAATCCCATCAAGAATCCTGAATACCTCTGCACAGTGCAGTACCTTTGTAAGAAGCCTAGCAGCATTCCCAACTCGCTTTCCTCCATATTCGACACGCACTTCATCAACTTCCTCCTTGCCACTAATTCCTCCATCACTGCGACCACATTAGCCGGTTTCTTCTCCTCCAACACGGAGACCAGAGCCTCCTTGTGCCTGAACTTCTTCAACAGCTTATCGTGTCTTGTGAGCTTCAATCCTTTCTTCTCCTTGACCAAGTAATCCTCTTTGGATGGCTTCTCGCTCTGCCCTCTCTGGAAGTACCTGAAATACGTCGGCCTCAGCGCCCTTCTTCTAGTCTCATCCACTTGGCCCCTCACACTCCAAAGACTCAAACTCTTCTTCTCCCCCGCATCTCTGCTGAGTTTCTTCTTCTTCTTGCCGGCAAAGACCATGCCGTTAGACGCTCCGATCACGCGAGTGGAACCATCTGGGGAAAGGCAGAGAGACATGAGAGGAGCCGGAAACCTCATAGAGTAAGTCACCTTAGCTCTCCCGTAATCAAACACTTTCATGTATCCGTCCAAGGCAACGCTAACAAGTCGGGTCTCAGCAGAATCCATCCTCCCGACGCAGAGAGATGTGACGGTCTTGTTGTGACTCTCCATGGAGCAAACCATCTTGCCGCCTCCGATCAAGTCCCAAACCTTGACGCTGTTACCACCAGCGGTAGCGATCATTCCACCGGAAGGCAGGTACACGACGTCCTCCACAGGGAGTCCATGGTTGATCTCGGCGATGCATTTGGACTTGTCGACTCTGGCGTCCCAAACCTTGACGGTGTGATCGTAGGAGCCAGTAATGAACATAGAATCGCTGACGGGGGAGCAATCACCGCAGCGGACATAGTCCTTGTGGCCTAGGAGATCCGAGACGACGGTTGATCCGGCGACATCCCAGTACTTGACGACTCCATCGTCGCCTCCGGAGAGCAAGTGAAGCTTGTCCTGAAAGGGATACTTGACGAACCGGACGGGTGCGGTGTGGGAGCGGAGGGTACGGAGAGCCATGCGTTCCTTGATGTCGAAGACCTGAACAGTGCCGGAGAGATCGCAGGCGGCGAAAAGAGCCCCGTCGGAACGGAAACAGACGGAGGAGACAACATCACGGAAGGAGAAGCGGCGGGAGGAGGAGAGAGAGAGGGAGGAAAAGAGGGAGACGGAGGCGGAGTGAGCGACGGCCAAGGAGTGAGGGTGGACAGGAGAGAAAGCCAAGGCGGAGACGGAGGAGACGAGATTAGGAACTGAGTGAGGTTTGAAGGAGGACCAGTATCTGGATTCTGGAGTCTCCGATTCGGAAACAGGTTTTGCCGTTGATTTTGGTTTCACAGGGAAAACCTTTGACACTTGATGCTCATTGAGCCGAACACGAAGCTCTTCCTCCATTTCTCTTCTATAGGAGCCAGGAGAGAGCCCTTCAAGCAGCTTTGGAGAAGAAGAAAGCAGCGCAGAGAGAGGAAGGAGGAGGAGGAGGCTGGTTTTTAGGGTTTAAGCAATGGCTTTTTGACGGGGCCGGGGAATGATTTGATTGATTATTCAATTAGACCATTTCTTTTTTTTTTTTTTTTTTTTTTCCTTTTTTTTTAATAATAAATAACAAAATTGAAACCCATATTGTACATTTTAACCACCGATAAAGCCCATTATAACGTACTACATTAGTTAAAGCCCAATACCTCGATAAGATCCACACAGGCTTTTTGCTTTGTAAGAGACGAATGATATAGTAAAAATCCAGTTTCCGTAATAATGTTATGTTTTTTTTGCAACCAAAATATTTGATGCGAATTTTGTAATGTTGTATGTAATAACTGGAGAATGCTCTTCCCAGCTTGACAAGCAAGGATTCTCACAAAGACTATTATTTGTTGTATTAATGAAAAAAATCAAGCAAGCAAGGAAGCTGTTTGATCCCTATCAACAGAGAGAGACAATGACAAAATAGCAACTTACACTGTACAAACCAATAAACATCTGCCAATGGAGACTTATTAACTTCTTTTTTCAACAATGGTTTAATAATTCCTTGCAGACAATCCTTCCAACATTTCAATTCTGTCTTCTGAATTCTGCCTATTTTCCCATAATTCCTACTCTAATTCTTATAGGTTCATTATACTGGCCCAGCTGAGCTAATGTGCATGGTATGTGAAGTCAACAATGAGGTTCTGAAAATTGCTGCATCGTTCGTGATGCAGGGACACTTATAGCTTCAGGTAGTCTCGTGGGAAATCATGGCCATGCTTTAACATCATTCCTGCGACTTGATTGACCTTATGTTCCTGTCCATGCGTTGCGTATACTCTATGTAGAATGCAAAGAGTCTTCTTTGACCGGCTTATGTTAAAACTTTCCATTTCAGAGAGCGCATTTTCCATCTCTTTAAAACGCTTTTGAGATCCATACATGAGCATTAAGCCATGGAACATCGACCTGCTCATTTTCCATCCAGCAGAGTGAGCACGCTGCACGAACTTGGCAAGCTTATCTACCGCATTGCACCTGAAGTAATTTGCCACAATCGATCTCATAATCCCATCTGTCTCTATCTGGAGCCCTTTTGTAATAGCCTGGTCTATGAAGTTCTCCATGGCGTGTAGATTATCATCTTGTCCATAGAGCTGTATCAAGAGCACATACAACCAAGGCTTGTAACTTTTCTTGGGAATAAGCTTGGATAAAGTCTTGATTTTTCTGATCCTATCCTTGTCTGAACTCCTGAAGTATGCACATATCATGGACTCGAGCAACTTAATCTCATTCCTGTCAACGTGACGCTGCACAGCTTGATACATTTCCTCCATCCGAATCAGATTACCAGAGTTTGCATACCCTCTGAGCATCAGCAAGTAAGTGGCAAGGGTAGGCTCAACGAGGCCGCCATTCTTCATGATCTGAAAAGTTGCTTCCATCTTATCCCAACTCCAAGCATAGATATACCCAGCGATCAAGTTGTTGTAGGTGCTGGAATCGGGAAGGATTTTGAGCTGTTGAAGCTGGAGGAAAACTGCTTCCATTCGATCAACCATAAGCAAACGGCCATAAACTGAAATGAGGAT
>NC_025690.1:26367800-26370192 GCF_000633955.1 Camelina sativa
AGCAGCAAAAAAAAAAAAAAAAAAAGGATTAAAACAAGAGAGCGGCGGGGGTTTGTTCCTGAATTCGAATACATAGAGCGAGAGTCAAAAGCTTTACCACTTGAGACAAAACGGGCCACGGACGTAACTGGCGGAGGAGCTCAACAAATGCGGCGCCTTGGATTTTGGTTGACTCCAAAACAGTAGCAACCTTATCGGAATCGTGGGAGTAGCGCAACAATTGGTGTTTCAAGCCGGAAGTAAAATCAGAGGATTGATGGAAGGGAGGGTGTATAGGGGACCTGAAGAGGGTAAAGGAGAATGGGGTCAGAGTCTTCAAGGTTGAAGAAGAGCCGCGAGATAGGCACAGCAGATCAGAGATTTGGGTAATCAGTGAGATTCTCCACATGCGCTTCTTCATGGAGATTGAGTGATTGAGAGATTGAGAGATCGAGATCCCCAGTCGCGACATACAGTATGCTTCTTCTTCTTCTTCTCACCGTTGGTTGTTCGAACCGGCGACGCGAGAGAGAGTTTGTTCCTCGAGGGTTCGGCCCATTTTCCGTTCTAATGGGTCTCAAACTGCTTGTTTTGGACTTTTCAGTTTTTAGGCCCATATAGCTACTCTTTTTTCTTGCAATTAGGCTTGCAAAATACGAAACAGAAATGGGAAAGTAAGACCTTTTCAGGGGCTTCCAATCAAAGAATAATTAATATTATCACTCATCAGATTAGATTAGCTAGCGCACTGAGACGACCCACCCAACCCATTGAATAAATAATATAATATATCAAGGAAGAAAGTGATAGGAAAGTTCTCATGCAACTTCTTTTATTTTAGTGCCGGAGAGATAATTGACGGACCCCTTACCAGAAGAAGATTATTTAAGCTATTTGGGGTTAATTTTTTTTTTTTTTTGTTGGTCAATGAATAAAACGAAGATTATTATACACGTATGTGAAGAAAGAAAGACTCATAATGTCTTTTAGGTGGGTGGGACTAAAAAATAAGATTGGATTAGACATTAATTTAGAAGACTAATAATAATTAGAGAAATAGAAGGAAGAAAGACTCTGTCAAAAAAAAAATCTCTCTCTTTTGGGGGCCGTCAAATCAAATAAATTAGTACAGTAAATAATCTTTTTCTTCTTCGTCTGCTTTGCCAATTGCCAGGGCGAGAAGAAGATTTTGTATAGATAGATGTTGCTTCTTCGTGGTGGAATCGCCGTCGTCGTCTTGGTCCTCTTCTTCTTCTCCTCCTCCTCCTCCTCCTCCTCGTCTTTCGTGGCCGCTCAGAAGAAGAACTCGTCTTCTTCTTCTTCTTCGTCGTGTCCTTTGGACTTTTCCATCCTCCAACCGTTCCGGCGTCCAGAACCGGATGGCCCAAACACATGCCAGTACCTACTCCAAGGGCTGCGGCTCCTTTACTCTCACCATCTCCGTGAGACTGGTTCCTTCCTCCCTCCCGCTGCTTCTGCCGCCTCCTGCTGGGATGCTCTTCAGTCTAACATCTCCGATTTTCTCCCTGGCTTCGATGTCCGATCAAAGTGTGGTTTCAAGACGCCCTGGATCTCTCAGGGATGCATGAACATCACCACCAGGTCTCGCTTCGAATCCCTCATCCCTAATTCCTCCCTCACCACCACCTTCATCCGCTGTAACACCTCTCTCCAGAGCAATACCCCTTGCGCCTCCTGCACTCAGAGCCTCTCCGCCTTTCAGGCCTACCTCTCCGGACCTTCCCTCGGCAACAATGTCTCCGACTGTGCTTCCTTCCCCTCTATTTACGCCGCTGCTTTCGCCAATCCCTACGGTCCCACCGACTCTGGCACCGCCAAATGCTTGTTTCAGCTCGATTACGCCTCCTCCTCCTCTTCCTCCTCCTCCGGTGGTCGTAAGAAGCTCAAAATTGCAGTTTCCTTGTCTGTCTCTCTCGTCGCCTCTGCTTTGGTTATCACCGCTTGGTGGTTCTGGTACTCCCGGCGGCTCAAGAAGAGGAAGAAGAAGAAGAAGATACTTTTCAAGCCTACTCAGTCTAGGCTAGATTCCATGAGCGAGAGCACCACTCTTGTCAAATTCAGCTTCGAAGAGATCAAGAAAGCCACCAACAATTTCTCACGCCACAACATCATTGGCAGGGGAGGTTACGGTAACGTCTACAAAGGGGTCTTGCCCGACGCCACCCAGGTCGCTTTTAAGAGGTTCAAGAACTGCTCGGCTACAGGGGACGAGAACTTCGCTCACGAGGTCGAGGTCATCGCCAGCATACGCCACGTTAATCTCCTGGCCCTCAGAGGCTACTGTACAGCAACCACCCCTTACGAAGGCCACCAGAGGATCATTGTGTGCGATCTTGTCACTAACGGTAGTCTTCACGACCATCTCTTTGGAGACTTGAAGGAGGCTCAGCTT
>NC_025690.1:26371917-26375099 GCF_000633955.1 Camelina sativa
AACGTCTACAAAGGGGTCTTGCCCGACGCCACCCAGGTCGCTTTTAAGAGGTTCAAGAACTGCTCGGCTACAGGGGACGAGAACTTCGCTCATGAGGTCGAGGTCATCGCCAGCATACGCCACGTTAATCTCCTGGCCCTCAGAGGCTACTGTACAGCAACCACCCCTTACGAAGGCCACCAGAGGATCATTGTGTGCGATCTTGTCACTAACGGTAGTCTTCACGACCATCTCTTTGGAGACTTGAAGGAGGCTCAGCTTCCCTGCCCCTTAAGGCAGAGGATCGCACTTGGCATGGCCAGAGGTCTCGCTTATCTTCACTATGGCGCACAGCCTTCCATTATCCACAGGGACATCAAGGCCAGCAACATTCTCTTGGACGAGAGATTCGAGGCCAAGGTTGCGGATTTCGGGCTTGCCAAGTTCAACCCCGAAGGAATGACGCATATGAGCACCCGGGTGGCCGGCACAATGGGATATGTGGCGCCAGAGTACGCACTCTACGGGCAGCTGACAGAGAAAAGCGATGTGTACAGCTTTGGGGTAGTGCTTCTGGAGCTTCTGAGCAGAAGAAAGGCGATCGTGACAGACGAGGAGGGTCAGCCTGTGTCAGTGGCAGACTGGGCGTGGTCGCTGGTGAGAGAAGGCAGGACACTGGACGTGGTGGAAGACGGGATGCCAGAGAAGGGACCTCCAGAGGTTCTGGAGAAGTATGTGCTGATAGCGGTGCTGTGCTCTCACCCTCAGCTCCACGCAAGACCGACAATGGATCAAGTGGTGAAAATGCTGGAGAGTAATGAGTTCACTGTAATCTCTATACCTCAACGCCCAATCCCTCTGGTGGCTTGTAGGGATGAGATTGACCGCTCTGTTAGTAGCAGCAGCGGCTCAGGGAAGCTCACTAGCCCCACGGGATATCAGGCCTTCTCCTTCGGAGGTGATGATATTGGACCCTCTGGGAACACAAATATGTAACCTCTAGCTCTGAGATTTATATATTCTGTCTTTTGTAGATATTAGTTTAGTGTGCATTCATTTCATTTCATTTTTTGGTGCTAATGTCACTTATGTATAGTAGTATTTAGACTGCTGTTCCAATAAAGTCACCCGTTGTAACATTTTTGAACTTTTTTTATCGGATGCTATACACAGGTTCTTGAATTAGGCTGAGAAATATCAAACGTAAGGCGACAAAAGCTTGATAGAAAAAGTAAGACACGAAAGATACGGAGGTCCCTGATGAGATATATACACGTACAGCATTTTCATTGATTCTCTCCGGTGTATTCCCCTCCGCTACCGTCATAACAATCAAATTTTGCTGGTGGTTTATCTTTAATTCTTCTTTTATGTTTTACTGCGAATTTTATCTTCAAGGATCGATCGAGTTACATAACTCATAAGCAAGTAGGATCGCTATATCATTAACAGTCACGTGTTCGGATGTGACCAAGAAAGAATAAAGAAGACAGATCTGATCTCTGCCTGATATTTTCTGTTTTCTTGGATGAATTCATAGGATTCCCAGAAAAAAACTGAGATCAAGTTTTTGACAAGAGGCCAAAGACATCACGTGTCTGTCTCTGTCCAATCCACGCCAGCCACTAAAAGCATGTGTTTGAATGCATTTGCGTATTCAGATTTACTTCTTGTAAGACATTTAGTAGTATGTATCTTACAGATTATGTTTGTTAGTACACAGAGTATTCGTTTAATGGATATGGATATTAGTTTATGTACTCAAATTTTGTTTGAACTCCCCCAAGTGGCTCAACATGGTCATTAGCTATATTCTAATCTAATGGTTATCACACACAAAATGAGACCCAAATTTTGGATTTTATTCCATGTTTGCTCTTATATTTATTTAGGAAAAAGACAGAAAACAGCTTTCATCTTTTGGTAGCAAATCCCACAAAGCTTTCTTGCCTAAAGGGTCACTATTACCTATAAAAAAGTTATCTTTAAATCTCGTCCTCCCCTTTTCCAGTTTGCTCTTCTTTTGTATGTTTCTGTCTCCTTACTCAACTTTTGCTTCAGGCTTCGTCTCTTTTGCAGTTTTGAGTTAGTACTAGTCCACAAGGGAGATACATAATAATACATGAAGATGTCGAAGGCTAGTGATGGCGTCAGAGAACCATTGGTGCACAAGGATATGGCTGGATCATAACCGGAGCAGCCGTGGATGGTTTATCTCAGTACATTTGTTGCGGTCTGTGGTTCTTTTGCGTTTGGCTCTTGTGTAAGTGAACCTAGCTAGATCCATGGAAGATCACCAACTGGTCTAAAAAGGCCTCTCAGCTAGCTGATGAACTTTATACTAAAAATTGGTTTTGATTCAGGCGGGGTTCTCTTCACCTACTCAAGCTGCAATTAGGAATGACCTTTCACTGACTATAGCTGAGGTACATACATAATCCTTCAAGGAAAGAATGTAAAGCTTCAACTGATCACTGAAACTTGCTTACTTTTCTCTACCTTGGATTCCGCAGTTTTCACTCTTTGGCTCTTTACTAACTTTTGGCGCAATGATTGGGGCTATAACAAGCGGGCCTATAGCTGATTTAGTTGGAAGAAAGGGGGTAAGTGAACTTTTTACCATAGCCGCCTTTACTTGTGTTGTTGTTGACTATATGCCTACTTACTTGTGGTGGATTTGAACTCAGGCGATGAGAGTTTCTTCTGCATTTTGTGTAGTCGGGTGGCTAGCAATCTTCTTTGCCAAGGTCTTACTCATGATCCCAAAAAGTGCCTACGCGGCTCTTATATATATATATATTCTTTGCCTAATGTATCTCTCTTTCTGTTAAATGGTGTCTCAATCAAAAGGGAGTAGTGACTCTGGACCTCGGAAGACTGGCAACGGGATATGGAATGGGAGCATTCTCCTATGTGGTGAGCCCCCTTAAGTTGATATATTATTTGTTCAACATCTAGCTATATATCCATGCTAATAATTAATAAGGTGATGGTAGGTACCAATATTTATAGCAGATATTGCACCAAAAACCTTCCGAGGGGCTCTAACCACACTGAATCAGGTAAAAAAGATCTTTTGTGTCGTCGTCTCCCTTATTGTGTTAGGGAACTCTGAATCCAAGTTACCCTCTTGTGTTGCAGATTCTGATCTGCACTGGAGTGTCGGTTTCCTTCATTATAGGCACACTAGTGACGTGGAGGGT
>NC_025690.1:26376736-26381271 GCF_000633955.1 Camelina sativa
TTCTTGACAGGATTATATCGAAACTCTGGAAAGGCTACCGAAAGCTAAGATGCTGGATTTGTTTCAGAGGAGATACATACGCTCTGTTCTTGTAACACACACACGCTTTCTTTCACCATAATTAAATATCAAATCTTAATTATTTGGCCACGATTTCAAATCACCAATTTGCATGCTTTGTTGGAGCAGATAGCATTCGGGTTGATGGTGTTTCAGCAGTTTGGAGGAATCAACGGAATATGTTTTTACACGAGCTCGATATTTGAGCAAGCAGGTAATGATATTAATACATAGAGATTCTTGAATTATATATTAACTTGTATCATCTAATCAGCCATATATTTTGTGTCGTCGTCAGGTTTCCCCACAAGACTTGGGATGATAATATATGCTGTGCTTCAGGTTCCCCCATCTTATTATTTATCTACTAATTTATAGTATACAAAAGGATTCTTACTCTCTTTTTTTTGTTTTTAATTTCTCCGCAAACCAAACCAGGTGGTAATCACTGCGCTTAATGCACCAATAGTTGACAGAGCCGGAAGAAAGCCGTTGCTACTGGTATACTGTATATATAAAAAAGAGCCTTCAAAAGATTTTGGCAGAGAGGATCATAACATAACAGAACATAACTAACTCGAATGACGTGTGGCAGGTTTCTGCGACAGGTTTAGTGGTAGGTTGTTTGATCACAGCAGTCTCTTTCTATCTCAAGGTGCACAACTTGGCACAGGAAGCAGTCCCGGTCCTGGCTGTTGTTGGTATTATGGTAAGTGATATTTTCAGCACCACAAATTGATTTGTTAATTAGTAAGCACCAAAAGTAAAATGGTGGGGTGGGGTGAGAACAGGTGTACATAGGATCGTTCTCAGCAGGAATGGGAGCAATGCCGTGGGTGGTCATGTCTGAGGTAATTAAATGTTGTCATCCCTGAGAGGGACTTTATACATTACTTCTTACTTGATATATATCAGATATTTAATAAACCAATTCCGACTGTTGTAGATTTTTCCCGTAAACATAAAAGGAGTAGCAGGAGGCATGGCGACGCTGGTGAATTGGTTTGGAGCGTGGGCCGTTTCTTACACTTTCAACTTCCTCATGTCCTGGAGCTCTTACGGTACGGTAACTCTCTCTCAAATCATATTTACTTTAATCTCAGATTTCCCTGCCAATCCTAAAACAATGAAAACAATATATGTTGCTGCAGGAACTTTCATCATTTACGCTGCCATTAACGCCCTGGCCATCGTCTTCGTCATTGTCATCGTGCCTGAAACGAAAGGGAAGACACTGGAGCAGATCCAAGCTGTGGTCAATCCATAGTCCACATGATGTTATTTTTACTAGGTGTTCTCTTATCTATTTAACAATTGGGACCTAAAGTAGCAATCTTGAACCTCTTTGCTTTTTAATGAATTGTTATCAATCCCTCTCGCTTTCTATTAATTGTCTTATTGATACGCACTTTCGAGTTCAAAAGGCGGATCCTTAGATTTTTGATGTTTTCCATAGTTCCTATATATATCCTCTGTAACTGTAATCTTTCATTGCAAGAGTCTTCTCGATCGTTGCTAACAAAAGAGAGAATGTATATTCAAAGAAACCAAAACCTTACAGAGAAGACTCTTCAAGAGTACTCGTATTACCCGGCCGATTCATTATTATTGCTTTCCTATACTAGTATCAGATATGTGGAGAGATTTATTTTTTATCTTTATTGTCCCCAGTATTCAGTCATCCATTACTTGGTGTAGTAATTTCTTTAATATATTTGCACCTACAAGTACAACATGGTTTGAGATTTATTTACACGATCGATAAAAATGGTTATATCTATTTTTGCCTCTACAAATAAAGGACATTTATCTATAAAATCATGTTACAGTTGTGTAGCCTGCGAATGAAGTTAACTTAGCTCGAGGCCGTATAGAAACTCGAGTCACAGTTATGGCAAATTAAGGTCTTAGCTTCAAAGTCATATCTTATCAACTCACCAACTTGGACCATTTCTTCTTCCTTTTCCGTCAATTTATTAAAGAAAGTTAATCTTCATTATACTGAGAAACTAAAAAATGATAAAAGTAAGGAAGAGTTTTTTTATTCACTCATGCATACAATAAATACGTATCGGTTAAACAAGCCAACATTAAAACAGACCAAAAGAATGTAAAAAAAAAAATAGCTAGGCGAAAGTAAATCAGACTTCATGGTCCAGCACAGAGACATCCGCAGCTATGATACACGGATATCAAATTGTGTTAATAAGCATTCCCAAAAAAAACGTACGTGTTATGTAAACATTTTGTAGTACTATATATATAATCTAGAGATTGTTCACGCCTTATAGTAATGCGTCCTCCACGAGGCCTTTGTGAGAGACGAGTTATTATTATACATAGTCGTTGAAACTCTCTGCTGTTTGGGTCTAATCGGTCGTTGCTCGTCGACGTTGATCGATCTAGCTTTGACAACATCGACTTTCACTATGTGATGGTCCGAGGTTCCTTTTGAAGACAACACCGAATATGACCCTGGCACGAACTGGTACGGTGAGTCCGAGGAAGCAAGTATGTAGTCAACGCGTGTCCCGTACTTGCATGTCCCTTGTACACCTGTCATACGTTTCATTGGTGATTAAGACTATAATTAATTAACCAAGATAAGAAATTAATTAACAGCTAGCGCAGTTGTTTGACGGTACGCTCACTAACTTTGGCCTTTGGCGACCACAACCACAGATTCGCATTCTCCAGCAAAGTCCTTAGCGTCAGTGTATTCTTTGCTCTTTAAGAATCTCATCACTTGCGCTTTTGGTATCGGCTTACCCATCTCTTCGTAGTACTATATATTAGATTGATTAATTGAAATTAAACGAACGAACAGCTTAAAATTATACTAGATGCATGCATAATATATATTGCTAGCTAATGTTAATGTATACAACAAATACATATATTACCTTGACGATGTCGGTCCATCTCTCAGGGGAGTAATCGGATTCGTCGAGAGAATTGAGAGCACCAGCGAGTATGTGAGGTACGTTGGTAGATCGGATAATAGCATCAACTTGCTTCATTCTCCACTTCTCGTCCAAGTGATCAAAATGAGTACAGTGAAATTCCACTTCCCCGCTCCCCGGAACATCTATGCTCGCCTTCAACACGTTCCTATTATCAAAATATCAATCAAATGAACCCTAATTAACAATATAATTATCTATTAAGGGGCAACAAAATCGAACGCGTACGCACTAGCTAAGCTAGGTATCTTTCTTACAAGAAAAACAAAATTTATACTAACTAACACGCAAATAATACCACCACCTTTTTCTCTGTCTGCCACCATTTTGATTAAAATTATATAATTTTTGAAAAAACATTTATTTATTGTGAATTTGGTAGAAAAAGAAATTTGCCAAGAAAATATGTCACAGGAGCCCCGGCCATGAGATATCTTTATACTAAAAATAACAATAATAAAAATTCAGACAAAAGTATATGTATTGACATTCGAAGCTGTCCCTAAGAATATACAGCTGTTATGAGAGTCAATTCACAGGAAAAAAAAACTGAGTGTGCATTGTTTATACGTGTTTGTGCATATGTGTTTGTAATGTATTTGATACTCTCACGAGACGACCATGACTACTAGGTTCTTATTGGTACAAAAGTCGCCGCACATCATAATCAATTTATAATATAAAAATTTTAGATAAAAGAAAGATTTGGATTGAACCCACAATATTTCTTATCTATCCTTAATCTAATTACTACTAGCTTCTTATTAGGAGGTAAGGTAACTAATACTACGTACGTAGTTATATAATCTTTGACTCAATTTTTGTTTTTTATAAAGTTACAAAAGAGAAACAGAGGAGCTAGCTAGTTTTGTTTTCTTTGCTTTAGTTGATAAAGAAGAGAGGAGTTAGTTATTAATATATGTATATAAACCTGAAATCAGTGTCGTCGAAGATTCTCAGAACATTGGAGTTTTTGATGGGCCACTTGGAGAGAATGGCGTTGCCGTACTCGGGCGCCCAGCTCTCGGCGAAGACGTAATTCATCCCCAGCGCGGCGGCGAGATCCGAGAGTGGTCGCATTTGGTCAGCCTCGTCGGCCTTGACGTCTTGCAGAGCCAGCACGTCTGCGTCTAGCTCCCTCAGCACTTCCAGAGCCGTTCTGGTGCTCCGGAGACCGATCTCTCCGGAGAAAGAGAGAGAAGCAGCCCTGAGGGGAGAGTGCTGAGGATCCTCCCGGAAGCTGAGCTGGCGGCTGATCTCGTTGTCGGGGAGATTTATGGAGACCCTCCTTAGCCTGGATTTGGCAAACCTCAGTTGTTGTTGTTTTCTGGAGTCATGATGAGAAGGGGAGGAGGCGGGGCTCATGGGCTTGAGTATGCTCTTGGGGCGGTCAACGGATGACTTGGAGCGGAGTGGCAGCAAACCCGTGTTGTTGGGAACGGCGGGAGCCATGGAGAACATAGCAGCGTTGAAGGTGGCCACTGTGATGGCTTTCTCCGGGTTTGGGTGGAT
>NC_025690.1:26382805-26383445 GCF_000633955.1 Camelina sativa
TCTTTTCATTATGTCATACCTACATGAATCGCTCTTACAATACAACAATCAACTAAAAGATGATGAGAAGAAGAAGAAACAAAAAATCCCTCAGAACCATTCTCTCAGTATGTACAAATATAACAAAGTGTTTCTATACTGTTAGAGACTTGTTGGACCTAAGCATCGTAGTCTAGCTTTGTATACTCAAGCAGCATGTGCGGGGATCTATATATCTTCACAAGCGTCCAGTATAGAACTTCTTCTACTCCAAGCTCACCCTCTGCTCTTGCCGCATATAAATCCTCGCATATGGCTATTAATCTACAATCAACAGTGAGTGGTCTTAATTTCTTAGAGATTGAGAGTAATCTACAATCAACAGTGAGTGGTCTTAATTTCTTAGAGATTGAGAGTATCATTGAAAAGCTAAACTCCTGAACAAATGTTTACAGATGTTACCTGTCACACGAAGGCAAGTTCTCGTAAGGTATTCTCATACGCAGGTCAGAGCATTGAAGCCTAATGAATCGCCCGACGGCTAGTACAAATGTTATATAGAGTCCCCATATACTGAATTTGCTGAGGGTGTCACCCAGAAAGCCCTCTGCAAATATTTCCGCTATTGTTAATAAAACATGAGTCTTGAACAAACAATTGA
>NC_025690.1:26383505-26391736 GCF_000633955.1 Camelina sativa
TGGGACAATGGGTGCAGCGACTGAACTCATCGTGGAGACTTGCCATCTACTTTAGCTTTACGTCTTTCAACTTTCTTTTCTCGGACTAATATCTAAACTGTGGTTGGTGATCACTTATATTCCTCAGATTAGCTTTGTCTATGTATTATTATGTATTTATAATTTAGAGTAACATTAATTCACAGACAACGGCTTTAACCGGAACAACTAAAGTGAACATGTAGGAAATAGAATAAAGAAATTTTGAGAAAGAAGTAAAGTAGGAATACAGGAGTAAGCTATGTTGGTGAAATTACTGCTAAACTATATATTGCCCGTAACATACAATTAAATAAGTAGTGATTTATAGAAGAAAAATACTGTGTGTTTCTAGAATTAATTCGTATTGTTTTGTAAAATTGAAAATTTAGTATAATAAAATTAATTATAAAATTAATATTTAATGTTAAAAGAAGTGATTCTTATTGTTTTGGAAATTTTATTAGGGTGAGAAATCTTGTTTTCCAAAATCAAAACTTAATGTTAATTAATTAAATAAAAAATAAATTAATAATTAATGCTAATGATATGCTTGTAAATAAGTTCCAACTCCAGGATTTATTTGTTAAATGTTTCAAAAAAAAATGTATATATAGATGATTAAAAAAAAAAAAAATTGAAGAACAAAAGGTCTCAAACATGGTTTACCAATTAACATTTTGAGATTCCAGGACCGGTTTGAGAGACATTATTAACTACGGGGGTTAATTTTCGAAATTCGCGAGATTACAAGTAGAAGAAGATAATAAAAAAAAAAAACCAGACTGTAGATAAAAAAGCTTCAAGGTCGGCTATGGCGGCGACGTCGTTGGTGCTAACGTGCGGATCTCCTTTGTTCAGCCCTCGGCTTGTTTCTGAAGTGAAGACGCTGCTGAGTAGAGAGTCCTCGATTTCGTTCTCCAAAATTAGTTTGCTTCGTCTAAATTCTCCTGGCGATAAATTCATAAGAAGATGCTCGAAGGAAAAAGATGAAGTGCTTCTAGAAGGAATGCCACCGGAGTATTACGATGATGTTCGTCTCCTCCTCCTCATCCGTTTGTTTCTGTGTGTTAGTATTTAATAATCTGATTAATTTGTTTGATATACCTAAACCTTAGGAATGGCAAGCTCGACAGAGAGAGAAGACGAAAGAATTGAGGCGGATGCAGCGGGAGGAAGAAGAAGAAGAGGAGAGAAAGATTGAAGAGTACCGTGAAATTGGCATGAGGTTGAAAGAATTTCCTGAGGAAGACTTAAGGAAAGCCAGAAAGCTCGTCTCCAGCTTCATCAGAGCTGCCGAGGAAGTCGAAGAGGTAAAAAACTTTAAAGTCCCTCCCAACCTTTTTTGTTAGAAAATTAGGTCTGATTCTCTCTCACGAATTCGTGTGTGTAGAGAATTGAAGAAGCAGCCGAGAAAGGAGAACTTGACGAGCTTGTCCTCATGATTATATGGAACCGCCTTGACCTTGCTCGCCGCGATGTAATATTTTGTTCCTTTTGAATTGAAATGTTTCCTTAGATTCTTTCATTCTGTGGGCTTCTTCACTCATCATGTCCCGTGTTACTTTCAGGATGAGAAGGACGCCGGACGAAGTCTTGATCTTTTGTATAGAAGAGTCGAGGTATTCTTTTCTCTGGATTGTGTTTTTTTCTTTCTATGCTATATAACCTTGAGCGGCTGCTGCTTATACTCATTTTGTCAAGGAAGATGTTTTTAAATCGTATTAGTTAGTCATCAAGAATATGATGCCTTACTCCTTTTATGATGATCCTTTTGTTGTGCTAAGCTCTACCTAAGTACTTTTGGTGAAAGTGAATTCCTTATATCAAGTGTCTCTCTCTATTTATATATCCAGACAGAGATCTTAAAACGGCAAGCAAGTCCTGCGATGAAACTGCTGAATGATCTTCTAAACATGCATGATGGTTTTGAAGACGATGCTTGGCTCAAGGACTGCAGAAAACGAATGGCTGAGACCTTCCCACGAGAAGACCCCTTCAGCATTCTAATGCCACCCGGATTCGACATTGATATGGTGCCAGTTTCTTTTATGTTTTTATTTATTGTTCTTTTCTAATTTTTCTTAAAACAAAAAAAGCCTTTGAACAAAAAAGAATCACTGCTGTGTTTGCAGCATCAAGGACCGTTGCGACCGCCCATTGAGACTGAGACGGACAACACCCTTTTGAGAGTAGACTTTGTAAGAGAAGTGGATGCATTGCTACGGGAAGTGAGAGTAGAGGAAGATGCCGATACTGGTAAGAAAGGAGAAGGGCTTGATCCTGAAGCTATAGCACTTAAATTTAAGCAGCAGGAGAAGCAGCGAACCATCCGTCAAGTTGAAGCCATTCTTGATTTGGCCCTCAACTTGAGGTGGTAGGTACTAGGTAGGTAACACCGTAACAGGTTGATGGACTCTAGAAAGACAGGTAGGTGTTTTTTTGTTTAGAAATATAAATGAATCAAAGTCAATATCAGGTTTTGTGGGAAATACGATATTTCCTCTAGAATTCTCAATAATCAAAACTCCACCACGGCCGGCCACCATCACTTTTCCGCTTTCAATCCATTTGCAGCTGTTCCGCTTTTAGCCAACCCCAAAAAGGCCTAAAATGAAAACTTTGAAAAAGTCGTAAAAGTCACAAATGGGCCATCATGTTAAGTCACTAATGGGCCTCAACAGTGAAGGATTTTTTTGAAGTAGAAAGGCGGTAGTAGTAGTGGTTGGGGCATGGAAAGCGTTAACCTACGCAGCAGCCAAAGCGCATGTTAACGAGAATAATATCATCAATTTTTGTTTTAAGTTTTTCGAGTTATTATTGGGAGGTTCGTGTGTGAATAATCCCATCATCATCCCCTTCTTCCTCCTCAAAAGCGAAACAATCCCACAGGCCGCAAAACAAAATCGTCTTCTCCCTCGATTAGGGTTTCCGTTTCTCCACCGTCTCGCAAACCCACTTCTTTCGATTGGCCGGGGTTTCAATGCCTGCGTGTTCATCTGTCACCGAGAACCCTAGACACTCCCAATTTCGCCTCCGATTCTTGCTTTACTTCGAGTGTTAGAATCGCTTCTTTTCTTCTTTCCAGTTTAATTTTATCGTCTTCTTGATGGCTCCCAGCCGCAGGAAAGGCGGTGGTAAGGCTGCCGCCGTAGCTGCCGCCTGCCGACAGTGGAAGGTGGGCGACCTTGTGCTCGCCAAAGTTAAAGGGTTTCCTGCGTGGCCTGCCGCGGTATGAGCCTCTCTTTTCATCATCTTTCTGAAATAATTATTATTCTCTTCTTTTGGGTTTGGTTCTTCTTCTGTATGGATGGATGGTTTATTAGTGTTTCCCAGTTTATCCTTTATCTATCGAGGGGCAATATATCTGCTTCTCCTCGTAATTTAGGATTTAAAAAAATCATCTTAGCTTGGATCTTAAACTGCCTAATCAAATAGTATAGTCCTTCAGCCGCAGCCTCATCAGAATTCCCATATTAAGTTCATAGGTTATATATATGTTCTTGTCAAGTCTTTGTTGTAATATGCTTAATATTCTTCTCCTCTCTTAGGGCTCTCCTTATTTTTAGGTTTCATTTGTCGATTGCTGGTCCACCTGCTTACTTTTCTTGAATGCAATTTCAGGTTAGTGAGCCGGAAAAGTGGGGATATTCAACTGATTGGAAGAAAGTGTTGGTTCACTTTTTTGGAACACAACAGATGTGAGTTCTCACCTTTACCTTTACCCTCTTCTATACTTCTTCTTATGCTCCTATTCTGTGGTTGAATGCTAAGATTTTAATTTGGATGTTTGTTCTTTTTGTCACCCTGGCCTTCCCCTTTGCACATGAGCTCACTTCATCATCGTGACCTTTGGTTTTTTTTTCTTTCGTCAGTAGCCTTGTTTATCGGCTTCAATGTTAGATTATATTGTTAGGCAGGGTGCACTTTGTCCCCACCCCCACACCTAAATGACATCACAGTTTATAATTTCCAGTATTTGATTACAATTATGCCTGTTACACACATCTGGGTTCATTTGAGCTGTTAATGTTATCTGGGTGGCATTGTAGCGAATGCATGTGTATATATATATATATATATATATATGTATGTGTGTGATTTTCACCCTGGGTGTCCCTGTCATCTTTCGTATGTGTAGTGCCTAATGTCTCTATTACTAGATAGCTGGGAACGTTTGCTTCTTGTTGGGCATTTATTTTCTACTCTTGGGTTTAGCATAGTTATCTGATTTGATATTGGTTGCATTCTTTCCCGGCAAAGTATCTCGTTTGTGGTTAGAATTTTTTTTAAAAGTTAGATTGTTCTTGAAGCCTTTAGAATGCTTATTCTCTGTTCTTCGAATATTGTTTTTAGTCTTAGTGGTTGGATAGAGAACAGTGATGTATCCATTGTTGTCTATTGAGAGTATTCTGTGCTTTGCAAGAGCCAAAGTTTATTGATGATGTAGACTGCTCAGTACTCGTTTTCTGCCCTGCCCACTAGATCAGTGAGAATTATTCTTGTATGTAATCATATGGAGTTGGTGACATTTTGTTGTTTTTTTTTTTTCATGTCCAGAGCTTTCTGCAATCCTGCTGATGTTGAAGCTTTTACAGAGGAGAAGAAGCAATCACTTTTGACAAAACGACATGCAAAAGGGTCAGATTTTGTTCGTGCTGTAAAGGAGATTACTGAAAGTTATGAGAAGCTTATGCAGCTAGAGCAAGCTGGTGATCCCAAATCTTCTGAAGAAGCCACTCTTGGGAGTGCTGAGAATACTACACTGCTGCCTCAGGTCAGTGAAACTCCAACTGGGACAAGTCTAACACAAATGAAGTCTGATCCTAGTCATGGTAGAGATGAATCTACTCTGCTAAATGAGGATGCTTCAGCTGCTGAACAGATGCTAGCCCTGCGTGATGACAGTATACTACGTAACGAAGCCTGTGATAGTGCAGTTGCTAAAGAACCACGTAAGATAGCAACATATTCTTCAAGGAGAAGAAATGGAGGGGCACGATCTCAGAATTGTGCTCCCCAAAAAACACAAAAAACAACTTGTTCGGTTCAGCACTCTAAAAGTTCATCAAGGTTGCAAACATATAAGCTTCAAAGCTCCATGTTGCAATACAGCGATGGTGGGCAGAGTATAAATGACGTGGAAGATGGAGCATTAAGAAGGAGAAAAAGGATCAGAAGATTATCAGGTCATTCTGAATCAGATGATGTGGCTTCATCAGCTTTAAATTCAAATGGAAGTGACGAAGAAAATGCCTCTGAAATTGCGACAGTTGAATCTGATAATAATACTTGGAATGAAGGCAATGGTCTAGATTCTGGTTCCAAAGTCGAGCAAATTGATATTGGTGGAGAGTTTCTCGAAGGAGATTATGAGCTCAACAAGGGGCTTAACTTCCAAATTAATACCATGGTTAAGAGAAGGAAGAGAAAGCCGACCAGGAAACGTGGTACTAGTGATCTTGTTGATCATACGTCTAAAGTTGAGGCAGAAGCAGGTCTTGAGGCTGGAGCTGGTGATAATGTTCGAACATCACAAAATTCTCATGAAAGGTTTACTGAGAGGCCTTGTGAAGAAAACGGGGATGAGCACTTACCTCTGTTGAAACGAGCCAGAGTCAGGATGAGTAGAGCATTTTTAGGTAATCATGAGGTTAATGGCTCTTCGCAGGTTGAAAAAAGATCACCTAAGGACACTCTGGTCAGTGCAATAGCGCAGACAAGCCCTACTGATATAATTTATATTCAAGATACTATCGCAGTCGAAGAATCTAGATTTTTAGCTAAGCTCTCAGGTGACATGGTTAATGTAGTTCCGTCTCCATCTGAGGCTTGCGTTCAGACTGTGGGAGAGAGTGAATATGCTATGGGGTGGAATGAACTTAGCAAGGCACCAGATGATGAAGCAGCTCGATCCCAATCTAATCAAGTTAGCAGTTTGCCAGCTGGCGAAGCTCAGACAGCTAGTGTCCCTGAAACTATATGCTCCGGGGATTTACAACCAATGAAGCTGCCAACTAGTGAGTCTGATCTTCCGGTCGTACAGTGCTATCAAGTTACTAAAATTGAAACCTCCTTGGATCCCAATACTGTGGATTCATCTGCTGACAAGGCCTCTGTGATATGCTCATCCAGTATACCTTCTCAATTATCTGGTCAGGACAGAAGCCAGGACCTAGATGCTTGTGACTCATTGGAAAATTCTCGTGAAAATCTGAATGAAGAAGGCAATAATGATGCTTGTGTGGCGCAGGTTGTTCAATCTAAAGGTGTAGAGCATTCTCCATCGCCTTGTTTAATGGTGATTGAGCAGGAGATTGAGAAGCTGCAAAAGACTGATAACATGCTGCTGAAAGAAGAGCATGGATGTCTGGGTGAAGAATATGCTATTGCCAATCCAGCTCAACCAAATCCACCCATCTCCGCTACTGAAAGTGATGTGATAGTTGATGAAAATGTACCTCTGAATGAAACAGGGTGTAGCAAATGTGAGGACGCTGTTGAGGGCAGTCAGCAGGAGAACATGATGTGAGTTTTTATTGTTAGTATTTCCTTTCTGCCCCTATTCTGCTTTTACTGTCTCTATCATTATTTATTTTTATTTATTTTAACGCTAGTCTCTATAATTATTAAATCATGTACTGTCTCAGACTCTTGTGAATGTATTCTTGAAATGTAGTGTAGAAGTTTCTCCTTAAGGCTCAGCAGGAATTTCGTATTGAGTCCTCATACGTAGAGTGATGTAGCACAGAACTAGGAATCTGTCTACATTAGAGATTCACAAAAGAATCATTATTAATATTCTTCGTACATTTTCCTTTTAGGGGTTGTTCCTTTTAAGTATTTTTGGTTCCGATGTGGTTTTGAAGTCTATGTAGAGGATAGGTGTATGGAGTTGTATGTAGGCAGACATGCAGCAGTAAGATTCAGTTTTCTATTATCTTTATATCATCTTAACTCCAATGACAATACAGACATCTGCTTCATCACTGAACTAGTTCACTAAAAGGGTATACTGCTTGTGCTTTTGCAGTGGCGAGACTGATGAACAGAAGCAACAGGTCCAAGCGAACAATTCTGTCTCAGTATCTGAGAACCTTTCACGTGAACAAATGAGTTTATCTCCTGCTAATATCGCAGACACTCCTGCGATGGGCACTCCACATAGCAACTCAGTTTATTACCACATTTCTACCGCAGAAAGTGCAAATGATATACAGAACAACAGTAGTTGCAGCCCAAATGTTCAATCTGGTGAGAAGAAAATTGTTTCCGATGCCATTGTCAACGAAGAGAAAATTGAAACAGGTGTATGTCAGGGACAGAAAGTTGTTAGTTGTGATGTGCAATCCACTAGTGAATCTTTTGAGGATGCACTTGACTCATTGGTGCGGACAAAGGAGAGTATTGGCCGAGCAACTCGTTTGGCTATGGACTTGATGAAATTTGGTGTGTCTGCAAAGGTAAAAGATTTTTCCTTTTTTCTTTTGTGATTATTGATTACCTGAGTTTATTGACCTGTTTCTTTCCTTTTCTGTAATTTGACGTCCTTCTTACTGATGTATTGTTAATATCATGGTACATAGATATGTTGCTTCTATCTTTAGAAGCAACATTTTCTATTGTATGCCATATAGATAGAGTAATAATATGATAATATGTGGAAGAGACCGTAACAGATTTTGTGTGTGGATCACCTAGTTGATGAAGAAGGGAACTGCTTTTCTGCATGTTTTATTGTTTTTGTGAGAGCATTCTTGTTTGTGTTACCCGTTGATAATTAGTCCTGATGAACTTCTTGAATTAGGCTATGGAGATTTTGGCTCATACTTTGGAAAGTGAGTCTAACTTGAAGAGGAGGGTGGACTTATTTTTCCTTGTGGATTCTATCGCTCAGTGCTCCAAAGGTCTGAAAGGTATGTCATTGTGCAAAAGTTTTGTTAAGCCACATCAGCAAATCTAACTGCGGAATTGACTATGAATACTACCCTACTTTTCAGGTGATACTGGTTGTGTTTATCTTTCAGCCATTCAAGTAATTTTACCTCGCCTATTGGCGGCTGCTGTACCTGCTGGAGCTACCACACAAGAAAATCGGAAACAGTGCTTAAAGGTATGCAATAATATTTGTTAGCTCTTTTGTATCGTTCTTGTTTCTCAACATTTCTGCTATTTATAGGTTTTGAAGCTTTGGCTTGAAAGACGGATCCTGC
>NC_025691.1:0-643 GCF_000633955.1 Camelina sativa
GAGAGCCTCCTAGTCAAGATAGGCAAGGCAAGAATTCCCACTGATTTTATCATAATAAAGATGGATAAGGAGGTAGAGGATCCAATCTTGCTTAGGAGACCATTCCTTGCCACAGCAGGAGCAATCATTGATGTTAAGGAGGGGCTGATAAGGTTGAACATATCTGAAGGTTTGACCATGAACTTTGATATTACAAATCCATCTAACCTACCAACCATTGGAGGTCAACCATTTAAGATTGAAGATAAGGATGATTTTGGGGTTTTGAGAGAAGAAGAGACTTCAACAGCTAAGGTCACATCTCATGAGGAATCAGTTCAACATCTTAAGGGTTCAGTTCAAGAGCTGACTGATCTGGTGAAGGATCTTCAAGTTAAGCTCAACAAGAGGTCTTTGAAGAAGGCAAGACCAAGACTCAAGTTTAAGAAGAAGCAAAGCTCAAATGTTAAGGAGGTAGTGATCAAGAAACAGCACCAAGGTTATCAAATAGAACCAGGGGGGATTTCATCACCTCCTTGGAATCCAAACCAAGCCTGAACAGGCATCAAAAGTCAAGCTTAGTGACTCTAAACAAGCTCACTAGGGAGGAAGTCCCTAAGGTATCCATGTACATATTGTTTAAGGTTTTTGGTATTTTGATTTT
>NC_025691.1:3698-8287 GCF_000633955.1 Camelina sativa
AAGACTGAAAAAACTGAAACATGTAAGAAGAGTGTGACAAGTAAGAAGTGTAAGAAGAAAGAACTTGATGAGGTTGGTTTTCTACAATGCAAGCCGCAGAGGTAGTCACACTCTCACAGGGACCAGAAACACTCACACAAGGAAGCAATATCTAGGTACTCAAGTCAGATCTAGGAAAGAAGAAAATGAGTAAAGGAGTTTTATTGGAAGTAGTTGCAAGTTTTTGTTTTGTTTTCAGAATGTGTTGCAGATTTTTTTAATTTTCAGACCTGTTGCAGGTTTTTTGTTTCTCAGAAAGTGTTGCATGTTTTCTTTGTTTCAGAATATGTTGTAGACTTTTTTTTTTCAGAATGTGTTGCAGATTTTTTTTTTTAGAATATGTTGCAGGCTCTGTTTTTTTCAGAATGTGTTGCAGGTTTTATTTTTGTTTTAGAATATGTTGCAGACTCTGTTTTTTTTTTCAGAATGTGTTGCAGGTTTTTTTGTTTTAGAATATGTTGCAGGTTCTTTTTTTCAGAATGTGTTGCAGGTTTTTTTGTTTCAGAATATGTTGCAGGCTATATTTTTCTTCAGAATGTGTTGCAGGTTTTTGTTTTGCCTTTTGTTATGCTATTATCTTTAAACCAGTTGTCTCTTAAACCACATATAATCTAAATTGATCAACACATACAGACTCTTACACATAGCCATACAAGAGAGCCATACTAGTAACACCTACAATCTTCCCCATAGCCATACAATAGAGCTCACAATTACAATGGCAACACCTATTGTCTTCAAAGCTATCATAACTGTCACCCAATTGCTCATTTGCAATCATGACTTTTTGTCAAAATTCTTCTCAAGGATTTCTTTCTGAAGCTCCAAATTTGTCTTCCACTCACTGACATCATCTGCAACTTTCTTACACTTCTCATCAACCACCTTTATTTCGTCTAACAAAGCATCATCCACCAAAATGAACAAATGTTCCTCTTTCTTCTTCTAATACACATACAATCCATTCAATATATCAGTTCAATCAAGAATTTAAATGAAAAGATGAATCCATTCTTCTTCATTGCATTTAAGCATCTCCAGAATCTTGGCTAAGGGTTCTCCACACCAACAACTCGTCGGAACACCATGAGGAGCTTCTCGATTAGCTAAACGGAGACACCGAAGAGTAGCTCATGGTTTTTTTTTGAGATATTGATTTTTGGAGAATCCAGAATCTCCAAATCAATTTTTTTTTAATAAGCGTACATTGTTACCGTCACGGAATATTTAATCAACGTTGTATGGTGAAGGTAAACGTGAAACAATAATCTTGATTTTGTGGTTTAATCGGGTTTAGTAATCGTAAATCTAAGTCTTGATTGGATGTGTATGATTATTAGTTTTAAAAAAGTTTATGTTGCTTTGTACAGAAATTATAAGTTTGTGTTGGTTTATGAAGAGTTAAAAAGTACAGGTTGAAATGCTGAGAATGGGGTAAGTAGAGGTTGATATATAACGCCGACCCTTTATATTTATTTATATATATATATATAAATCTATATTTATTGGGAATTAAGTTTCTTTTAATAAGTTGGAGATAATTCAGGGGTAATATACTTATTTTTATAATCAATTATAATAACTATAGAAAGCTTGTTATTTAAATTCTTATAGTAATAATACTAATATAAAAAAATATATATTTTATTTTTATATGATTATGTTAATAAGTTATATGTTCTTTATTTTTATTAACTTTATATTAATTGATATGTTTTTATAGGCTTTTTAGAATATTTTACTTATATTGATTTTAAGAAATCAATATAACTTTAATTTGTATGTTTATAAGTAAATTTTAGTGAAATTTTGCCTTAAAATAGTACGTAATTATTTACTTAGTTTTAATATGTGATATTTAAACTTATGTGAGAAATGATTATATATCTAATTATTATGAGAATTTGTCAAAATATCCTTTTTAGAATAACCAATTTAAAATTATTCATTTATTATTCAGTTAACTGTTTTTTTTTATTATAACGGCATGTTAATGTAATTAAGTAGAAAATCTAAAAATATTTTACTAAAAAATGCATAGAGCTTTCTAACAGCATACATGAGCTCTTTTTGAGAAGTCTGCTTCTCTATTAATATAGGGGATGATTGACCGAGTCCACGTCAGAAAAACGGCCAACTGGTCCGTGGCAGCCGTGGCTGCTAAGAATCTCGCACGTGTGGAGCATTTCCTTGAAATGAATCTTTCTTCCGCTTCTGCTTCTACGTTTTGTTTTCTCATATATATTATTTTAAAGGAAGAAAAGTATATTATAATTAGTTTAAAAGTTCACTTTCTCAGATCCCGATTCCTTTCCCTTGGAACTTGAACAATCGCTTGAACAATCATCATCTTCTTCGTTCTTCTTTCACGCTCTCTCCAAAATCCAGATGGATAGATACAATACTTTATCAGATTTTCTCAAGGAGTTCTACATCCCTACGTACGTCCTGTCGCAGGAACCGGAGGAGGAGGAGGAGGCTCTCCCCACCTTTCAACCACCTACGAGCCCCGTCCTTGTCTTCATCAACTCCAAAAGCGGTGGTCAGTTGGGTGGCGAACTCATTCTCACCTACCGATCTCTTCTCAATCACAATCAGGTCTTTGATCTTGGCCAAGAGACTCCCGATAAAGTGCTCCGCAGAATCTATCTTAACCTGGAGAGGCTCAAGGATGATGACTTCGCTCGTCAAATTCGGGAGATGGTTCGACTTCTTCTTCTCTAAGCTTCGTCATCAATATCTTCTCTAAGCTTCGTCATATGCTTCGTCGCCTCCATGCCATTTCAATCCAAAGCTCGGTGAACAGCTTCTCTATTTCATCCTCTTCTCTCTTCGTGGTCCTGTTCAATCTGCAAAGGTACAATTTCTATCTTCACTCTCTCTCTCTATCTCCCCATCTCTCTAACTCTCTCTATCTTCACTGGTTTTTGAACATTTGAACATTTGAATAATTCTGGGTTTTTGAACATTTGAACATTTGAATAATTTTGGGTTTTTTTTTGAATTCTTAGTTCACATTCCAAATGTTGTAGATACATAACTTGTGAACGATCGATATGCTCTTTAATTTTAGTACCCATGATGAACAAATTGGTTCCGAAATTAATTTTGTCATAACTTTTAAATCGTTAATCCAAATAAAGATCTGTATTTTCCTGTGGCTTTGTATGTCTGTGGTGAATGTTTTCACCAAGTTTCATAAATTTCTGAGTTGTTTTGGCACTTTCTTTGTAGCTTAACTTAAGTCCCTTGTTAATGTTATTGGCAATGGCTGATGTGTTTAACACTTGTTTGTTTGGCTTTTGATGATTTCTCAGGTTAAAACTCAAGTGTTTTGAGAAAGAAGATGTCTAAAGATGTAAGTGTTTTGGCTTTTATCTTAGTGTTTGGTTTGGATCTTAGTGGTTGTGGTTTCATATTTTTTTATGCATCGTTTTAGAGTTGGACGGATGATGAAACTCGATTATTCTTTCAACTTTATGCGGATGAGAGAAAAAAAGGAAATAGAACAAGTGTAGGAATGAATCAAACTGGGAAAGATACCATCATGAAGAAGTTTGAAGAGAAATTTAAGAGGGGATTTAACAAATGGATCCCTCATTTTAAGAATAAGTATGATTCGTGTAAGAAAAAGTACGCCACCTTTAGAACGTTAACTCATAATAGGCCTGAGGCTCGGTATGATGATATGGGAAGGTTGGAGATGTCAGATGATTGGTGGAAGCAACGAATAGAGGTACTTGCTTGTGCTATATATGCTTGTTCTTTTGATCACAGTCTCTTCTTAATGTAGTTACTCTGCCTAAGTTTAGTAGTATATAACACTCCTTTGTTTATGCTTTATAGGAATGGCTTGCAGCAAGAAAATTTAGAAGCAAAATGATTGCTAATATGGATGTGTTTGAAGAAGAATTCCGTTTGGTAGTAGTTATTGGAGCTANCCGAAATTAATTTTGTCATAACTTTTAAATCGTTAATCCAAATAAAGATCTGTATTTTCCTGTGGCTTTGTATGTCTGTGGTGAATGTTTTCACCAAGTTTCATAAATTTCTGAGTTGTTTTGGCACTTTCTTTGTAGCTTAACTTAAGTCCCTTGTTAATGTTATTGGCAATGGCTGATGTGTTTAACACTTGTTTGTTTGGCTTTTAATGATTTCTCAGGTTAAAACTCAAGTGTTTTGAGAAAGAAGATGTCTAAAGATGTAATTGTTTTGGCTTTTATCTTAGTATTTGGTTTGGATCTTAGTGGTTGTGGTTTCATATTTTTTTATGCATCGTTTTAGAGTTGGACGGATGATGAAACTCGATTATTCTTTCAACTTTATGCGGATGAGAGAAAAAAAGGAAATAGAACAAGTGTAGGAATGAATCAAACTGGGAAAGATACCATCATGAAGAAGTTTGAAGAGAAATTTAAGAGGGGATTTAACAAATGGATCCCTCATTTTAAGAATAAGTATGATTCGTGTAAGGAAAAGTACGCCACCTTTAGAACGTTAACTCATAATAGGCCTGAGGCTCGGTATGATGATATGGGAAGGTTGGAGAT
>NC_025691.1:8674-10973 GCF_000633955.1 Camelina sativa
GTTGTGTTATGAACGAGTTTTGGTTTTGGTTGTGTTATGAACATTGTTGTGTTATGAACGATTAACGAGTTTCGGTTGTGTTTGGCAATTAGTTTATTTATGGCAACTATTCTATGGTTTTGTAGATGATTAGAAGATGGATGTTGGGTGATGATGATGGTGATGATGATGATGAACTTGGTTTGATTGATTCACTTACTGCAAAGAGGTTAAGTCATAGAACAGATCGAAGAGCAGGATGGTGTCATGTCCAACAACTTATGCATGGATCAGATACACAATGTTATGACATTCTTCGAATGAACCAAAGAACTTTTGAGGCTTTATGTAAGATGCTAGCTACACGATATGGATTACTAGAGTCTGAAAATGTCTACATTGAGGAATCTGTTGCCATGTTTCTTGAGGTCGTTGGTCAGGATAAAACTATCTGAGATATAGCTGCAAGATATCAGCAGTCATTGGATACAGTGAAAAGGAAGGTTGATGATGTTTTGAGTGCTCTCATCAAGTTTGCAGCAGATACACTAAAGCCACAAGAAGGTGAATTTACCAGAGTAAACCCTGTTTTGAGGAATGATGATCGATATTGGCCATTTTTTAAAGATTGTGTTGGAGCACTTGATGGAACTCATATCCCGGTTCGTCCTCCAAGTCGATCTGCAGAAGCATATAAAGGTAGAAAGCAAGAACCTACAATAAATGTTCTTGCTATATGTAACTTCGATATGAAGTTCATATACGCATATGTCGGTGTACCTGGTAGAGCACATGATACAAAGGTCTTGACTCATTGTGCGAGGTATGAACCTTTTTTCCCACATCCGCCTAGTGGGAAGTACTATCTTGTTGACTCTGGGTATCCCACAAGGACAGGGTATCTTGGTCCACATCGTGGTTTGCGATATCTTCTTGGTCAATTTGCTAGAGGAGGACCACCAGTAAGTGCACGAGAGTTGTTCAACAGAAAGCATTCAGGTATGCGATCTGTGATTGAGAGGACATTTGGAGTGTGGAAAGCAAAATGGAGGATTTTGGATCGTAAGCATCCAAAATATGGTCTCACTAAGTGGATTAAACTCGTAACGGCAACGATGGCACTACACAACTTCATACGGGATTCACATAGGGAAGATCATGATTTTGTACATTGGCAAAGTACAGAAGCATATCATGGTGATGAAGGAGAAGAAGAAGAAAGAGAAGAAGAAGGAGAAGGAGAAGGAGAAGAAGAAGAAGAACAAGAAGAAGAAGAAGAAGAAGAAGAAGAAGAAGAACATATTGCATATGAGCCGACCGGTGATAGAGCGATGGAAGCTCTGCGTCAAAACATCACGAATGAATATGGTCAAGGCCGTTTACTTTATTAGAAATTTTTACTTATATTTTTATGACTTTGGCTATTCTTTTTGTTTATGACTTCGTTTATTATTTTAGTTATAAAGACTTTGTCTACCCTTTTTCTTATAACTTTTTTTATTACTTTTCGTCCAATGTTTTGGTTTATTATTTTTGTTTTAATTTAGCTCATGATTTATCACAAAAATATGTTGTTATAACTATATATCTAACTGAAAATTATTACCAGCTAAGATTAAAAATATTTTCTGGTTGTAAAAGATTTAAATTACAATTTTTTGATTTAAAATATAATGATACAAATTTATAAAAATAAAATAAGAATTGAGTGTAAAATTGCCGCAGCGTCAGTAAAACGAATACAAAACCTGCGGTTGCGGTAGCGGCAACGACAACGTTAATAAAATGAACAGAATATGTGCGGCAGCGGTAGCGTCAGCCGTAGAGATAACGATGACTAAATGAACAACAACATGCGGTAATGTTTGACGTTGTCGCTGCCGCTGCCGCCTACGATGACGAAACGAACAGGACCAATGTCAATTGTTTTCGTTTTCGTTTGTTACATAAGGAAGGAGGATAAGGTACGGTAGGGAGGAGGGTACCCGTACCTTTTTGGTTGGTTTCAAAGTCGGGCGATATTGAATGGGCCTAAAAGTTTCCGGCCCAACTCACTATATCTTCTTATTCGAGGTCCTGGCATCTGCGGTGCGGAGGAGAAGGGAGGCGGCGAGGGAATGGAGAGTTGCGGGCGGAGCAGTCTGAGCGTAATAGCCTCCTCAAGACCGTTTCAATATCTCCCGTCAAGTGGCCGTCTTTTTCCCTCCCTTAGCTTAATGCATCTGAAGCGAAAGCTATCTCTCTCCACCACCTCGTTTTCCTCCAAAATTTTCTCTCCTCTGTGTAACTCTCTCGCGGAGGCTCTCATTTTTTAAAATTA
>NC_025691.1:11401-21362 GCF_000633955.1 Camelina sativa
AAAAAAAAAAAAAAAAAAAAAAACATTAAAGCTCTCTGGCGCTACTATTTGACTTGTAATCTTTCCGAGTTGGTGTAGGCGAGTCAGACAAGGGAAGTCCCCTACCGCGAGGGGCGGGAGAAGGAATCAAAGAAGATGCGAGGAATAAGCTGCTTCAAGTAGTTCTGGTCTCTCCCCAGGTTTGCACTCTCACTTGCTACATACATATCTGACTCCCTTAAGTTCCATATGCTTTGCTCTTTTGCCTCTTATTTTGTTATTTTTGTTTTTTCCGCCGTTTGTTGACACATATATCTTTGGTCTCTCTCTCTCTCTCATGTTTGTGCATTTCCGACAAGTTCAATTTTTTCAGACTCGGATCTTTAACTTGTACTCTCCTTTACAGATACCTGGGAATACAGGTTGCATTGCAAGAACATGTGCGGCCTCAGCTGTTGGGCTGCATTTGGTCGGGGTAAATCGACTATCAAACAAACACGACTTATTCATTATTTCCAGTGGTCATGACTCACTCTTCATCTGATCCTTCTTCAGCCATTAGGTTTTCAAGTTGATGACGCCAGAGTAAAGCGAGCTGGTTTGGATTATTGGCCGTATCCGACCTTATTTGTCTATACATATGAATTTATTTTGGTTTCATGTCAGAATATAGAGTTTACTAGTATAGATTTCTACACATCCGTACTGCTTTGCTCCCTTGCATGAGCATCTCACCTGTTATCGTAAGGTTATATGTTGTGTGTGAGATTCATGCCCTTTCATTAGTGGTTCGTCTTCTTAACTTGAAGCATAGTTATGTGGTTGTCAGAGCGCATAGCTCATGGGATGAGTTTCGAGAATATTTCAGGCAGCAGGTTTACTACTTCTCCAACATACTACTAATATTCAGTAGCTCAATTTCCTATGTGTTGCTGTCTGACTTGACATATATTTCTATCTTTGGTTCAGGAAGGAGAAAAACGTATGATAGCTTTCACAAAAAGGGGAACAAGGATACATTCAGTAAGTTGTCTGTCCCTTGGAACTCTGTTTTCGTTTCATCTCTGTTTGTTTACCAACCAGAAATACACTAGCAATTAGGTTGCTGAGAAAAGAGTCACAACTTGATGTAGGAATTCTCTTACCGAAGAGGCGATTACCTCTTGTTCGGGTCAGAGACAAGCGGTCTTCCTCCTGAAGCGCTGTTAGACTGCAAAAAGGAACCATATGGAGGGGGGACCCTACGTGTTCCGATGGTAGAAACATATGTGAGATGTCTAAATCTTTCAGTGAGTGTGGGAATTGCCGTGTATGAAGCTTCCAGACAACTGAACTATGAGCAAATTGAGTGTGCGCCTGAAGGCTGTGTGGAGGGTGAAGAATCATTGTTGACAGATGATATATTTGCGTGATATATTGGATGGTTGCGAAGAAAGAAGATGAGGCATAGCTATAATGGTTGGTAAGCATTGATATGCAGGCAGCACATGGATCAGGTTATCAATATTACCAATGTTTACTTGGAAATTTCATCTTGAAGGAAAGACTACCTTACCTCTTCATTTTGTAGCTGCTTATCATTTTGTACCTTACCAGGGATGAGAAAGTTTTTGAGTCTCGAGATTTAGAATTGGAACGTTTTCTATTCGAGAAATCCTGGCTTAGCTAGTTTCCTGAATCATAAGTACTAAAGACCCCAAGAGTATGTACTTTAAGTTAAGGAAAATGCTGCTATCAGAAGCTCAGCTACAGGTAGTACATATAAGCGATGTAACAATTAGTAATAACGGACTTGTCAAACAAGCACTAAGCGGACGGATGAGGTGATGATATAGGTGAAACGGTATTTCTGGTGATAGTAGAAAGATGGCGAAGCAAGCCAACAGATTTTGATATATTTTTAGCCCCACATTACATCAGTAACGTTCATGTGCCCTGATTTGCAGTAACTGATAATTGTTAGAGATGCAGAATTAATATAAATGATTCCCTACTATCACAAGTCATAAAGCATCGGGGTCTAAGATGTAATCTTCCAAATCGAGTCAAATTGTTACAATGAATGAGAAATACCAAGGGAGAGAAAAGAAAAGTTGTTATCACAAAAACCTTTGCCTTAGTTCATATGTGCATGTTCTCAAGGAAGTCAGACAACCTATAAAGACAAATAACCATCCAGAGATAAGCTGAAACCGATTGGAAGAAGAACCTAGTGGTACAAGTTGAAGGCACCAATACCTTATATCTTTTGCTATCACAGTCTGCCCATCTTCTGCATCCAGATGTCGCAGAAACACTTCCTCCAAACGACCATCATGATAAGCATGCTGCAATAACACCCACAACCCCCCCCCCCCTTTTGAGTTTTAGATGTGCATCCATATCAACACCATCAAATATACGTTCCAAGGGGAAAATAGTCAAATTATACTCCACCCAAAACGACAAAGACTACTATGACCTCCCAATACCATATTATAGCTATATAACCTAAGACTCTCACTTTAACTAACTTTAATAGGGATAGCTAATAGATATCCTCATTGGACGAGTCCTCAGATTCTATATCCATGTGCATCAATAACATCATCATATCCGTTGTAGTCAGCTCATCATCGTCTGTATCTTCAAACCCAATAGGACCATATTCGCCTTCCGAAATTATATTGCCGATCATATTAACAAGTGTATCCACGTCCGAGAAGTTAGATCCAGAGGGACGTGGACGCCTTGGAGGTGGCCTGTGGTATTTCCATGCATATGACCCTGGCTTCACGGTGTGCTGGAACACAACAACATCCATTAAGGACTAATCAAGCTTTCTAAGGACTTAGTGGAAAATTCTACAAACCCACCCTCCCTCAATGCAGAAAACTCATCACAGTATTTTATCTCAAGCCTATTATACGTCACTAACCATTGATGCTATATCACATTGATCAATTTCATACGCTTCCTCAATGTCTATCCAGACATAAAAATTAAGCTGAAATCTTTATGTAGTAAACTAACTGCCAACTCTTGGATAAAGTAAAGCTTCAACGCTATGGTTATCAACAAACATTTTAAACCTTCTAGATTTGCAACATCTGGTAATAAGTAGTATACTAGTATTTAAAGGTAATCTCAAAGAAAGACAACACAAAAGGTAAAACAGCAGGGATTGCTTGTCAGTTAATAAACAGCAAAACATAATAGTTGACATTATCTCGAGCATGCATTAGAGTTTCAGAGCGCGTTAACAATGCTGATTCAAAATTGCTTTCAGAAAGATACCAGAAATGCTCATGTATGAAATCAAGGCAGCAAACACAACAATGAGACCTGATTTCAATGTAATCTTGAGCAGCGGTGCCAAATGCCTACTTAAAACAACTACATCTCTGAATTCATTTCAGTCAAAGGCACCGCAGAGATAATAAGAACCAAAACTAATCCAATCAACATGGTTTCAAATACACCCCCACCTTAAAAAGGATTGACTATCAGTAAAGAACAGCTACACATATTTTATGTCATTCTAGCATGCTTGATTTTATTAGAGTTTCAACCTTGAATGCATAAGAATACCTTATAGAAGCAACTGGTGCCAAACGGACAATTCCCATCTCCAAAATTGAAGTGCTTACAGTCGATTGACCTGGTAGACAAAGAGCAATTAATTGCATTCACAGAAACGAGGAAGCAATCATAAAATTGACTAATAAGCATACATATTAATCTTCCTTTTCAAGTATGATGAGCATAAAGATAGAAATAAACCCACTGTGTAATTTACCTGAGCTTTTCCCTGTAGTTATCCATAATTTCTTTTTTCTCTTCGGGAGCTGAAAACCAGATTACACTAGGGACAACAAAATATGATAACTTGCGGCATATGGGGCAAGCCCTGAGAGTGCTGTTGACATCCATTCCAGTGGAAGGAGAACTGCTGCGCCAATTCCTGATACATGCTATGCAGAAAGCATGATCACATTCAGTGAGTAACCCGAACTTCCGTTCAGCTGGGGTCGGCTTAGACAAAACACGTTCCAAACAGACACAACACTCGATCTCCTGGCTAAGTTTTAATGCTTCCAGCTGCTTATGCTTTTTTTCACATACTTTCTTGTGCTCCTCTCGCTCATCGAGTCTGAAAGGATGCAAGCAACATTTCCCACAAGTAAGGCAAATATTTCCATGGATGTGAGGGCATTCATCCCCACGAGGGCAATCACCAGCTGCAGCGTATGAACAAATGGGTTGTTCTTCTGGTTTGGCTGTACCAGGGTTGAAGGTGTTGTTGACCTCGTCTAAGGGATCCTGGTGAAGGGAATCCAAATTCCAAGTAGGTTTTAAAGATGATGAGGGAACTGGGATCAGATCTCTATCCGAGACACCAGGAAGAAAAGCACAGGTAAGAGGGTTGGAAGCTGAAGCAGGAGATGACCGAGAGGACGAGGAAGCAGATGGATGAGGCCGAGAAGCTTTGACATGTCCGTGCCTGCATCGACTTCCATAAGAGCAGATTCCTCGCTGGTAGAAGGTGCAAATCTGTAAATAAGGAAAAATCGTGTCTTAGAGAATACAAAAGGAATTTTCAAGTTCTGGTTCCCCTAGGGCAAGAAAGACAGAGAGCTAAAAAGCTTACATTATTTGTAGGATCCTTCCAGTCATGTGAAAATTCACAGTGGTCCCCTTTCAAGCATGCGCCGTGAGCAAAGAATTTACAAAGGATTCTAAGACAAGAAACAAAATCACCATATCAGGGACAAGGAGGAGAAACTAGATAGAATTACGGAGAAAAACATTGATAAAAAAGGAGAGATGTTTCCCCGTAGATGATTAAAAAAAAATAATAATACGTTGTCCCCGTAGATGAATGAGAGAATACATGGATTTTTATTGTAAGGGGGAGAAACCATAAGAGCCCACCCTGAGATTATCTTAATTGCTACGCATTGAAACTAAGATCATTCTAAAGACAGGAGGATTACTTGTATCAATTCCAATGAAAGCAGAATTTTGCTAAGCCTAAGAAGAAGAAGGATTACAAAACAACATATGGAATGGGTAAAGCACGCACCTTTTCGACATGGGCGATCGAGAGATACCTGGGCGGTGATACTGATTATAAATGACTCTCTCCTCCACCTCCTCCTCCTGCTGGTGAAAAGATGAAAGTTTTAGGGTTTCGCGGTTGAGAAGAGAGAGAGAGAATGTCCAACTTTCCTTTTAATTTGGGAATCAGGGGTGTACATATGCAAATATGATAGAGTTTGGGGCTTATATGGAGATTTTAATAATCCGGTAAAAAGCAAACTTGCTGAGAGAAACAGAGGGTTGTGATCAAATAAGAGAGAGAGAGGCTCTCGAATCTGATGAGATGGGTAGTAAACGTTATCCACCAAATAAACCAAGTTAAAAATGGCCACGAAAATCTTCTCGGCATCTCCGGTTATCTCCGCCTCCGCCACCAGAAAGCCGGTCCTCCCAAAGGCGATAGCATCGCGTCTTGGCACCTCCCTGGCCGCCGCGTTGGCCGCAACTTCCGTGCTGACGATGGTTCCTGCGCTGCCGGCGGCGGGCGAGGGGAACCAAACGTACAAAATATACTACGGAACGGCAGCGAGCGCGGCGAACTACGGGGGCTACGGGGGGAATTCGGATAGGAAGGCATCTGCGGAGTACGTGTATGATGTGCCGGAAGGGTGGAAGGAGAGGCTGGTGTCCAAGGTTGAGAAAGGGACAAACGGAACAGACAGCGAATTCTACAACCCCAAGAAGAGGACAGAGAAGGAGTACCTAACATTCCTGGCGGGGTTCAGACAGCTGGCGCCGAGGGATGTGATTCTCAACAACCTTGCCTTGTCGGACGTGGACTTGCAGGATCTAATAGCCGGCGCCGACAAAGTGGTGTCGGAAGAGAGGAAGGACGAGACAGGACAGGTCTACTATCTGTACGAGATCGATGGAGTTGGAAAGCACAGCCTGATCACAGTCACTTGCGCTAAGAACAAGCTCTACGCTCATTTCGTCAACGCCCCTGCACCCGAGTGGAACCGCGACCACGATACGTTAACCCATCTTCGCGACTCCTTCAAGACCGTCTCTTCTTCTTGAAATTAATGCATGTTCCTTCCATTAATCAATGTTCAATATTATCATTGTATTCAGGTGAAAATGAGAATACATATATGTTTGGATCGTTTGTTATGCGATCTTAATATAATAATATATATACTAGATTTTAACCGGTGGTGGTGTACAACGGATGTATAATTTTTATTATTATCTATAATTTATATTGTATTTGCTTGTTAAATTGTGGTTGTTTTGTAAATAAAGGAATAACTAAAATTTTCAGCCGCTTAAGGAATAATTAAAATTTTCAGCCGTTTAAACGGCTAAAATGTTAATATTAATTTTTAACATGCGGTACACTGTGTGACTATTTTTTTGTTAAATTTAGTTTGTTTTATTTAGTGTGAGATTCTATTTGGTTTTTTAGTTATTAGAACAAAAAAATATAAGGATTTAAATACATAATAAGTAATTTATAAGTTGTGATTAAGTCATATTTTCATAATGATTTACTTATTTTACAAAATCTTAGTTAAAGTAAGTTGATTTGACATGTCAAATATTCTAATATTAGTAGTGCTGACAAATAATAAAATAACGATTTAACCCGTGTTTATGCACAAATTTAATGATATTTTATTAATTCCAACATGTCTTCTTTATAAACCGTCCTACTATATAACAACATTGTATAATATTTTAAACTTTTTATAAGCTTTTATTTATAATATTTTAAAGTTTTTATCAAGTTTATATATATATATATATATCAAAAATATGATTTTAAAAAATGAGAATCAAAGTTTTTATCTATATTAACATTTTTATCTACATTAAGAATCGAAGCTAACATGTTTTGAAAAACAAAATAGGAATTAAATTGTTATTTTCTTTGTTTGCAAAGAATTTAAAGATATAATATATTCAAAAAACAATAGAAGGTGTCATTAATATAGTATAGCTTATGTTTTCATAGAATATTGATTGCAGTTTGTTACATTTCTAGTGGGAATGGAATGTAAAATATTTAGGAAACAAAATCTGATGTAATTATTATTTTAGGAAATTTTCTAGAGGTTAAGATTGTAAATAATTTTTTAAATAACTACAACTAAAAGGACATAATACAAAATGTACTTCAAAAATATTAATATATATATATATATATATTCATCAAATAGTACACATTGTTATTGATAATAGCATGAGTATAATTAAGAAGATGGAGAGCAGCAGCAAGCAAATGCTTGCCTTTGGAACATAAATAGAGAAACCAAATAATTCAGGTGTGGTTTGGTACCCTTAGGGCAACCCGAATGGGGAGATATATTTTTGGGCCTCTTAAAATTTTTAATTAATATATTATATACTTTTAGTAGAATAAGAGTTTTGGGAATCTTAGATAAATTTTTTCCCACCAATGGTGGGTTTTAATTTTGAGTCTCTTAATTTGATTTTTTCTTTTCTTGAAAATAAAAAATTTAATCTTGAATATGAAATTATTGCACTTGAGATATATATGTTTATAAAATTATTGCATTTCATAAAATTTTAAACATAGAAAACACTAAAACATAATAAAATAGAAGTACAATGCATAAAAAAGGAAAATGATTAATTGTATTATTGCAATTCATAAAAAGGGGAATAACAGAGTAACAACTAAATCACATGAACAAATTCATAAGAAAGAAAAAAATAAACGGAGTGTAAAAGAAGAGTTAAGAGGAAGAACAGAGAAACAAGTAAATCACATGTAATTAGGAAAATGAGAGAGTAAGAAGAGTTCAGAGGAAGAACAGAACCCTTGAAGATGTTACCACAGAGAAGAAGCGAAGCGTGTCCTTGTCTCCAGACATCACCCTCATCGATAAAAGCATCAACCATAACCTGAAATAACAGAGAAACAAGTAAATCAAGTGAACAAACATTCCCAACGCATGAACTGTTATCTAGTAAAGAGCAATGAAAAGAAACGAGCAACTCTAGCGCTCACATTTGGAAGTTAAAAGGTAAATTTAACTGGAAACGATGCATAGAATTAATGAACCGAAATAACTACCTACCTGTATATCTGCTTTGCTTGAAGGTGTCAGTTCACCATATAACTTCACATGCTAGAGGAAGAGCTCTAAACAGAAGATAAGCGTTAGTTGCATGACTAAAGTGACCCTCAACGATAAATATTACCTGAAGTGAAGTTTCCCTGCGATTCTCCCTTTTCTCTGTCCAACATATTTAAAACCAAGAATAAGACAAGCAAAATCGAGTTTATGAAAGGGTTATGGAGACCACATGGATGGGGGAACTGGGATAAGCTGTCCACAAATATAATGGCTGCAACATAAAAAAGAAGAAAAATAAAAGTTAGAATTGAGACGGATACAAACTGGCAGTAGGAAGAACGGTTTTGGAAACCTAAGCAAACAGGTTGAAACAAAACTGTAGACTTGATTAACAAAACTCCCGATGCACAAATACATGGAAACCTAAGCAAACAGGTTGAAACAAAACCTCTAATTTCATCATCAAAAAATATGAATTCATATAGAAAGAGAAAACACCATGCCAAGCAGAAGTGATAAGCCTTTAAACAATATAAAAATTGCGGATCACAAAATCAGAAAATCAAAAAGAGAAAGGAGAGAATGCCAACATCACAAGCCATCCTTCGCAAAAATAAATCAAAAGAGAACTAGCCTCCTCTATATCCTCACCATACCTAGAAGGAGAGAATGCCAACATCACAAGGAAGATCAACAAAATTACCTGAAACATCTAATAACAAGCCAAATCATGTTGAAAAATCCCCGATGGCCCAGTTCAAAATTCAGGAAGCCAATACATAAGAACAAACACTAGGCAAAAGGACAAGACATTCAATACACAAGAAAATTAACTAGAGGAAACAAAATCGAACAACATAGGCACTAAACGTGATCCAACACACAAGAAAATTAAAACCTTGATGAAGTACCAGAGCTAAAGATAAAAAAAACTTTGATAGCAATTCGATTACACTTATCTTGAATGCAATCCTCACTAGCAAGAACAGTCTCAACAAAACATTAACTAATTAGGCTAATCAAGCATCTTACAGAATTAGGCTTTCGTTCTGCTTCGTAGCCATGCTTCTTCTACCGCGGATTTGAGAGAAGAAGAAGAAGAGAAATCTCCTCCGCTTCAGATCTCCTCCGCTTTAGATCTCCTCCGATCCCAATCTCCTATCCCAATCTCCTCTGATTCCATAGCGTTTGATTCCTTCTCCTTCCTTTGTCAATTCTGGACTTCGATCGAGAGAGAAAAAGAGAGAGATAGGAAAAAAAAAAAAGAAAAAATTTGATCCGTCGCCTAAATTTTTTTTTCCTACTTCTATTTTTTTCTTCGGCCAACGAGTATGTGACACGTATGGACTCTTATTCCATAAACGGGTATGCTAAATAAGAGGCTCTCTTATATTTTTTTTTCTTTATCTGATTTTTTTTTTCTTCTTCTCTATTAAAACCTCACCTAGAACTCCTCCCCGTTGGAGATAACCTTACATATTTTTATATTTGCTTATGTCTGCAACTTTGCCGGCAATGGCATACACACGTAAAAAGTGTCTTGTTAACTAGTTTAGTTTTCATTGGAGTTTCAATTGCCCCTACGTACGACAATAGACTATACAAGACAGAGAACACAAGCACGGATATAGATACTAATCCCACGCCTAAGAGTTTCTCCATCCATCCTCTGTCTTCTTTTATTCTCTTACACTCATGGATCTCTCTAAACACCCTCTGTTTATATAGCACAGCTACTACTACTGCTAAATAAATATTCATAATCATATGATTATAGCAGTAGTAGACATGTGAATTATACAGAGTGTACAAATATATCAGAATATTAATTAAAAAAAAAAAAAAAAAAAAAA
>NC_025691.1:21652-24382 GCF_000633955.1 Camelina sativa
AAAAAAAAAAAAAAAAAAAAAAAGGAACAAGTGTATAGAAATGGTAGAGGTTTCCTTATGTGGGAAAACAGACAAGCAAGTTGTGCTTTTTGATAATCTCAAAGCCGAAAGCTGTACTTTTGTTTTAAACATATTTCTTTTGATGATTATATACTTATATATATACGGTACTACTATAAATCAAGAGCAAAATCCTCCTCATTCTTTTATTTTTTTAATATTAACTAGGTTTTGAATCCACTCTACAAGTTGGTTTATTTGATATATTTTGATATATTGATTACGGTAAAAAAATATTATCTCATAAAAAAATTAAAATAAGTACTAAGGGAAAAAATTAAATTTCAGATACACAATTTTTTTTAAATATAAAAATCAGTTGTATTATAAAATCAAATCTGATTAAAAAAATCATAAATTTAACTTGACGTCTAGGCGAGGCAAATCAAACTATTTTTTTGACCACTAGAAAAACAAAACAATTTTATAATCATGAATTTAACTCGTTTTTATATTTAATTGATCGCTACCACCTATATTTTCATGTTTTTTATTAAATGTTTTCTTATTCTTCATATTCTTTCTTGTCATTTTCATTGTCAAATTTTGTGTTAATTGTCATCGTAACTTTTACCGTTTGGTTCTTCGTTATACTCTTTTTCTTCTTCTTCTTCCTCGTCAACTTCTTCATATTTTTCGACTGAAAAACCTTTTTTTAGACTACCACACAACTTGTTAACCCATCAAACTCCAAGAAAAAAGCATTTCTTTTCTCATAAAATTTGTGAAATTCATGATTACCATCATAGTCAACACATGCACCCAATTATTGACAATTTTATCTATATACTTATTTGGTTTTAGATCCACGCGTTTAAAAACTTCTCAAACCAAAATCCTTACTTGGTTTATAATATTTTAAAAACATAATAAATTATACTAATAATTATTTATTTAATATGAATCATATGATATATAGAAATATGAGTACACTATATCAGCAAATAATATCAACCGTATCATATTATCAAATAACCGTAACCGTTTATAACAGTAACCGCTTGAACCGTAACCGTATTTAAACGTAACCGTTTAACCGTTTGTTAAACGATTCTGGTTAAGGTTACAAAAATTTCTAACCATAACCGATGGTTAATAAACCTTAACTGTGACAACCGCAACCCTAGTCATGCCTATGTATAGCTAATAAAACATGTGTGTTTGTCGTCCATTTTTTTCTTTAAACCTCAAAATTTGAATCAAACATCAAATTAAGATCTTGCGATGTCAATCCTTTTTCCTTAGACCCAAAAATAAAAAATTAATGAAAGAATATCAACTCATCTATAAAATCATACACAAAAATATGTTTTACAGCTCATAAGAAATAAAAAGCACAAATATAGATAAATAAGATAATTTATGTTTTGCGTCAATATTTATAATATTTTTAATTTTTAAAATTTAAAACTTATAATATTTAAAAACTTTTAAAAGTTTCAATATTTATAATATTTAAACTTTTAAAAATTTTAAATATTATAATATTTTTTTGAAACTGTTTAAAGTTTTAATTTGATCAAATAAAAAACCAGATCAAAACAAATAAAACTTTTAAACTTGGACGCCTGATAAATCAAGCTTTCCTGCTCATTCGTTGTTGGAAGCATATTAATCTTATTTATACTGGTTCTGAACCATTGTCTAAAATATTTATAGCCGATGTGGGATATTGTGCTTAGTTCTTTGATTTCCATAAATTTAAAATTTTCCTTTTTCTAAAAATTTCTGTAAATTTAAAAAATGTTAATGAATGACAAAAATTTGTGTAAATTTAAAAAATGTTAATAAATAACATGTTAAATCATGATAGGTTGTTTAAAATAATTTTTAATATAGAAAATTTTAGAAATTGTATAAAATATTAATAAGTGATATGTTAAATTTATAATTGTTGTTTAAAATCTGATGTGAACGGTCATAGGAACTTATAGCTCATACTTTTTATTAATATAGATTTATGTAAAAAAAATTACCCCAAAGAAAAAGAGAAGAAAAGAAAAGAAAAGAAAGAAAAAGAAAAAAAAAGCAAATCTTTGTCTCTGGGACTGACTGAGCACGGGAATTAAAAGACAGATGTAGGGTTGAGATGACATCTGTGGGTGTGGGTGCGTCTCCCCACACTGAACCACATATCTTTTTGCCGGCTTCTTCAACGGCTTTTTCTCTCCCTTCCTTCGACGTCGTTTTGTCTCTGTCACACACACTCTCTCTCTGTCACACACACTCTCTCTCTTGCTCCTCCGTCCGTCTCTCGTCTACAGTGCCCCTCCGCTTTCGCCTTTTTTTCCTTGTCCTATGAATTTGGTCGAAATGCCCATTTCTTTCTTTTTCCACTAATCCAGTAAGTATCTTCTCTCTCTCTCACTGTCTTTTTTTCAATTTCAACTTCTCTCCTTTGTCTTTGTTTTAATATGTTTTTTTTTTTTTGGGGTGCAGATATCATTCGAGATTTTCCCTTGCCGTCTCCAATTGCCACTCTCCGCTCTAACCCTCTTCGAATGTATGCTTCCTCCTTCCCAATCTCTGCTTTTTTTTTTCTTTTTCTTTTTATGTATGCTTAGTCGTCGTCGCTTACACTTGCTTACCCTAACCTCTTTCTGCATACGGACTCGCTTTGTTTTATACAAATCTTGTAATTAGTTTTGTTCAGTTTCCCCGCCCCCCCCC
>NC_025691.1:24415-38471 GCF_000633955.1 Camelina sativa
CCCCCCCCCACTTGATAGATTATATATGTCTGCAGTTGCCTAGTTGGTTTAGGGCCATTCGTATTCTATAATTACGCTTCTCTCCCAATTACCTACACGGCTACACTACACTTAACTCCTCTCTCTCTCTCTCTGAGATTGCTCACTATCCCCTCCAAAATGCTACTCTTTTGCTTTTTTCCTCTGTGTTTTGTTTCAAATCCTCTAAAATACATCTCAGTCTTCTTCTTCAGTTACCAATTGCAGTAGCTGAAATGAACGGAGATAGACCTGTGGAAGATGCTCATTACACGGAGCCGGGGTTTCCTTATACTGCTACTGGGAGTTACATTGATTTTTATGGTGGTACTGCCGCTCAGGGGCCTCTAAACTATGCTCATGCCGGCACAATGGTACTTCCACTTTCCTCCGAGGACGACGAAATAAGTTTTAATCATTGTAGATGCACATATATATCACAGGGAGTCTCCTCTTCGGGTGAATGCGTAACTTTGTTTCTTTGCCTATATTCTCAGGACAATCTGTACTGGACCATGAATACAAATGCATACAAGTTTGGATTTTCAGGATCAGATAATGCCTCTTTCTATGGTTCTTATGACATGAACGATCATCTATCAAGGATGTCCATCGGGAGAACTGATTGGGAGTACCATCCCATGCTGCCCATTGATCATCCTGAAATCACAGTGGCACGGTCTGTCCAAGTCGGTGACTCAGATGAGCACTCTGAAGCTGAAGATTGTTAGTTATTTCTGCCAATCCTTTTTTTTTTGTTTTTAAATTCTACTTGATCATATTCGTTTCTAAGCTAAGAAGTTGTCTGTGTCTATAGGCATTGCAAATGAGCATGACCACCCCGACAGTCCGCAGGTATGTGCACATGATCTAAACGGTTTTTGAATCTGTGTCAACTAGTTAACTCTTGCCCATCTTTGTGAAGCTAGTGGTGTATCCGTGCAGGATGTGATCTTAACACTGATATGAATTCTATATGCTCGTTAATGCCATGTTGCCACAGGTATCCTGGCAAGATGACATTGATCCTGATACAATGACCTATGAGGTTCGTTTCAGTTTCCTTGTGGGTTATTTAAAAATAATAAATAACAATTTTTTCTGGCGAAGATGGTCGAGAGATGCAGTGGATTCACATGTAGATGCGGTTTTGGTTTGTGGATCAGGAATTAGTAGAGCTGGGGGAAGCGGTAGGAACAGAAAGCCGGGGGTTGTCTCAGGAACTCATAGAAACGCTGCCCACTAGAAAGTATAAGTTTGGGAGCATCTTCTCCAGGAAAAGAGCAGGTGAAAGGTAAAGAACAAGCTTAAAATAAGGTTGGTATGAATTCACATCACGGGTTTATTCTGAAAAGTGTGCGTGTGATGAGCAGGTGTGTGATATGTCAGCTCAAGTACAAGATAGGGGAGAGGCAAATGGATCTGCCGTGCAAGCACGTGTATCATTCTGAATGCATTTCCAAATGGCTAAGCATCAACAAGGTATTTTTCATTTAACCTTACATATATGGTTTACATCCTCAATTCAACTGAGACTCGATGCATGTGGAACACAGGTTTGCCCGGTTTGCAATACCGAGGTTTTTGGGGAGCCAAACATCCATTGATCGGCGGAAGGGGATTGTCCTCTTCTTCTTCTTTTTTTGCTTATATATTCGAGGCTCGTCAAGTAATTGTTTTAGTGTAGTGAAAACCCCAAAAAATAGTCTTCGCACACACTATACTCTCTCATGTTCAGTCCTTCTCTGTACATGTAATTTTTCTTCTAGTTCCACTTTTGCTTGTCTGTGCTTTAAATTTAACACTCACTCCTATTGTATACTAAATGCTGAGACAATGCAAAGTTGAACCCATCATGTCCCGGTCGGTCACTTCATCCTTCTCGTAGTACGAAAATAAATTTACTTCAAGATTTGAGGTGTAATGACCAACGGACTTAAGGGACAAGGAAGGTAGAAGAAACCTTGTTGATATTAAAGGGTAAATTGTAAATGTATATAAAGAGAAACGAGGCAGTGGGATGAATACATTATGCCATAGTATCTACGTTACGTAATAGTAATATCGGTATCATCCAATTCCCCCGGTTTTGTTCCACATCTTTGACTCCCGAGTATTATGTGTATGTGCACACAGCATGGGTTATATAAGAGTTTGTTCCTGGAGTTGTTCCTGTGAATTGCAAACCCACTGGTGGTTAGAGATGCATCACTTGTGACGAAGAAAATTATAGATGTAAGAGTTTAGTACCTCAGTAACAAACAAGGCATGGAAGCCATATGGGACCCTGTGCGGCAGCTCCACCACTGCCACCGGTTCAGCCGACATTGTTTTTGCGTCTATTACATTCACACATGATTTCCTGTCCATTTTCAACCGTCATATTATTATACCAGAAGGACACAAAAGAAACAAGTGATGAGATAATACGGAACTAGCAGGAGAGCTATAACTACCCTGTGTTTTCATCATGAACAAAGAATATCAAGTAACCGTCGTCTTCTTCTGCTGCCTCACGCGGGACATATATAGCCTCTGAACCAAATTTTCCTTGTCCCAGATCATATATTCCTTTGATATTGCCTCCTACTTCCAGCATTCTTTTCCCCGTCTCAGCTTCTGCATGCAGATCAAACTTGATAATTCCTGTAACCTTCGCAATACTGTCCAGAATTGTTCCATATACATATCTCTGTTTCCTAAACGAACCAAACAAGAAAAAACGTTGGGCATGATGAAGTTTCCTTGCCAGGGACACAAAAGGACAAGGGTGAACTCATACTTTCCGGTGTAGCACTCGTTGATTCTGGGGAAATCAACTGCAGATGCCGATAGTTTTTTCTGAGAAGCTGAGCCCGTCTTCATGTTAAATCTCATTTCGTACCTGCACAAGCAATAGTTGAGAAGGGTTTACGGTTACGAGAGAGCAGAACATATGTAACAGGCCGGGGATTCTTACAGTTCGTTGCTAAAATTTTCAAGTTTTTCTTTCACAGTCCCGCTGACCATGTCAAGATCTGGATTCTCAAGACGACAAGTGATGAGGACAACTTCATCCTCTTCTTCCCAAGCATTGGCTAGATATAGGAAGTCATTCACAGAAGTTTGATTGGTATATATAGAAGAAAAAAAAAGTTGGAGATATGAAAACTGAAACAGACATTAAAGAGAACACACCGTTGTGGAATATAAAGCAGTTGGGAAGCTCAAACCATCTAATCATGAGTTCATCCTTGGCATAGCGGGGAAGAACACCAAAACGAGCCTTTTTAGTGGGATCAAATGAGTATATCATTTTCTTCTCTTTCACCATTTCCTTGAAATCAATTTCAAAAGACACGTGAATATATACTCAAAGAAAATTCAAAACAAGTAACCTTATTTCTTTGTACTCTTAATCTCTTATAACATGTGAAAAGTATATGGGAGGCAAGAAACTCTTGTGTAACCTTTAAAACTGACGAGTTATATACCTTTGGCCTGAAGTGCATAGGAAGATCCATGAATATTGCATAAGCCTCAGTAATAGCAAAATCATGCATCATGATTGGCTCTGATATAGTAATTGCGACTGGGTCATGCATAATGCCATCTTTCGAGATCACTCTGTATGTGAGATAAGGTGGCGTATGCGAATAGCCGAACGTAAACATTTCACCTGCAGAGAGAGCCCATGACGGGTCATCATGTGAACAGAAATAGTAGTAACTTGTTTTCGTTCCAGGGAAAAGTGAAGAATACCCGTAACCGGGTCAACTTTTGGGTGAGCAGTGAAGGAGTGGGTCAATCTCTTGTCATAATCTATCATGCCAAGAGTTTGCAGGTCTCCATCTTCCAAAACTTTGACGACATCTAAAGACCAAAAGAGAGTGGATTTGACTTAAAAAAAAAAAAAAACATAAATCTTCATACCATGCATTTCTTGTATATCAAAACTTCAAACAAGGAAGTGGGAAACACTGCCAACATAACAGAAGAATCGGTTTCTAGACAGATCAGGTTTGCTCACTTTGGACCAGTGTATCCCAAAAGAAAAAGTATAGGCTTACAAGGCTTATCTGCCTCCTGTAATGCTAGAAGTTTTCCATCGTGATATACGAGTGCTGTGTTAGCTGGTGCATGGAAAAAAAGAGAGTGAGATTTTTAAGATACTAGTAGAAAGAGTAGAAGGGATGAATACAAAGTAGACAGAGTAGTTAACCAGTTCCAATTCCATAAGAGTTGTCCAATATATTCAGTTTCGTTCTCAGCTGTTGCATATTGACCATAAGCAATCCGAAAAACCCCTTAAGGTCCCCAATCTGCAAACACCAGAATTCAGTGATTTCACCAACAAATTCCAGCATGGAGAAGAAGACGTGATATATGAGTGCTGAAATACAAGGGAGCGCACCTTCATGAATTTGGAAGCTCCGAAATATTCTTCCTGCTGAAGACGTGATGTCTTAACATATCGAGAAACATAAGTAGCTTTCCCATCTTTGATGCGGACCCCATGTATCATCCTGCAAAGTTAACGAGACATGAAGTTGAGCAAAGAGGAAGACCATAAGGCTTAAGGATTCCATTTCTACAACGTATCTATCTATCTATTTATCTATCTAAGAGGCAACCAATATATTGTTTTCACTAAGAAAAAGATGAAACATAAGATAAGGTTTCTTCTCCGTATACAGAGGGAGATAAAAGAAGACGAAACAATTCACGTACCCATCTCCATCAAACCTGAAACGAGCAGATCATATAATAATATAAGTAAGGTAAGGAAGCCACCACCATAAATAATTGAATATGATGGATGGTGAAANCAAGAAACTCTTGTGTAACCTTTAAAACTGACGAGTTATATACCTTTGGCCTGAAGTGCATAGGAAGATCCATGAATATTGCATAAGCCTCAGTAATAGCAAAATCATGCATCATGATTGGCTCTGATATAGTAATTGCGACTGGGTCATGCATAATGCCATCTTTCGAGATCACTCTGTATGTGAGATAAGGTGGCGTATGCGAATAGCCGAACGTAAACATTTCACCTGCAGAGAGAGCCCATGACGGGTCATCATGTGAACAGAAATAGTAGTAACTTGTTTTCGTTCCAGGGAAAAGTGAAGAATACCCGTAACCGGGTCAACTTTTGGGTGAGCAGTGAAGGAGTGGGTCAATCTCTTGTCATAATCTATCATGCCAAGAGTTTGCAGGTCTCCATCTTCCAAAACTTTGACGACATCTAAAGACCAAAAGAGAGTGGATTTGACTTAAAAAAAAAAAAAACATAAATCTTCATACCATGCATTTCTTGTATATCAAAACTTCAAACAAGGAAGTGGGAAACACTGCCAACATAACAGAAGAATCGGTTTCTAGACAGATCAGGTTTGCTCACTTTGGACCAGTGTATCCCAAAAGAAAAAGTATAGGCTTACAAGGCTTATCTGCCTCCTGTAATGCTAGAAGTTTTCCATCGTGATATACGAGTGCTGTGTTAGCTGGTGCATGGAAAAAAAGAGAGTGAGATTTTTAAGATACTAGTAGAAAGAGTAGAAGGGATGAATACAAAGTAGACAGAGTAGTTAACCAGTTCCAATTCCATAAGAGTTGTCCAATATATTCAGTTTCGTTCTCAGCTGTTGCATATTGACCATAAGCAATCCGAAAAACCCCTTAAGGTCCCCAATCTGCAAACACCAGAATTCAGTGATTTCACCAACAAATTCCAGCATGGAGAAGAAGACGTGATATATGAGTGCTGAAATACAAGGGAGCGCACCTTCATGAATTTGGAAGCTCCGAAATATTCTTCCTGCTGAAGACGTGATGTCTTAACATATCGAGAAACATAAGTAGCTTTCCCATCTTTGATGCGGACCCCATGTATCATCCTGCAAAGTTAACGAGACATGAAGTTGAGCAAAGAGGAAGACCATAAGGCTTAAGGATTCCATTTCTACAACGTATCTATCTATCTATCTATCTATCTAAAAAGATGAAACATAAGATAAGGTTTCTTCTCCGTATATAGAGGGAGATAAAAGAAGACGAAACAATTCACGTACCCATCTCCATCAAACCTGAAACGAGCAGATCATATAATAATATAAGTAAGGTAAGGAAGCCACCACCATAAATAATTGAATATGATGGATGGTGAAATGTAAAATGGAAGAAGAGAACGTGCCAGTGATATCCAGCGACAGGATCAAACTTGGGATTTGGACCAACCCTCACAAATTCACCATTCATGCACTCCTGGGAGACCAAATTAAATGAGACGAGATCAAAATCAAATAAACCTCAGGGGAAAGGATAGAAGAGGGGGGAGGGGAAGGGGAGCTCACGGGAAGAAATCCATGGACGGGGAGATCCTTGACGGGGGGAGTTTCATCACGGACGGGAGCGAAGTTGCCGGAGAGGTAGTGGAGAGGGATAGCAGCATCGTGCATGAGCTTGACGACAAGTCCCTCGATAAGATCAACAAGCTTAGAGGAGAAACCCTTGGAGGGTTTAGGATTGACGGAGACGATGCTGCTGCCATCACTGAGCTTCTCCGCCATGGTTTAGAATTAGATTGCTGCAAGGAGAGAGAGTCAGGGAGAGATGGATTTTGGATGATTTTTATGCGAAGAGCAAGCAAGAGCAGCAGCATCTTTTTCTTTTGCGTCCTTTGGCGAAAACGCTGCCACGTCGCACCACAAAAACAATATTAAATAATATCTTTCTTTTCTGGCGGGATGGCCCATAATTATTTATAGTCTTCTTTGCTCCATATGATTGGCGGCCCAACAAAATAAGAATAGAAAAGCCCATATGATTTATACATATGATTTAAACACAACACAACCAGCTCAGTCGGTGATTATAATAATATACGTAGATACAGATTCAATTTAGCACATAAGATATCACCAACACTACAGACGAGACCAGATTACACAACATCTAAATTAAGCACATAAGATGACTTGTTCTCCAGCTTCGTAGCGCGGGGGCAATACATTCTGCACATTTGCAAAGACAACATCTTCTTCTCCACTCTCTGGGGTCCCACATATGGGAGAATCTAAGACGCAGTCTGGCATCGCCCTCAAGCTTTCTTCCAGCAACGATCCAACACTCTGCAATATACACATACAACTACAAACTTTTTCACATGTTCCCACAGACAGAATATATCAAGTCACTCACCCTGCACTCCTTGAATGCTGCGTCTGCTCTCCGCTTCCACATGCTATTTCCATTTTCTGAGTGGAAAAGGTTTAGCAGAGGCTGCAATCAAATTTGGAACATCTTCAGTTTTCACACAAGTCTTGTATTTCTTCTGTTCACAACACCTACTGCTTTCTTTGTTTAAACCACACGTACCTTCACTAAATCCCTCACATTAGGCCTCCCGTTTCCATGTGTTCCTAACACAGAGTCTCCGTATACTTGATATTGCTCAAGAACCTGTCCAACAACACTCAGATTTTTTGCAATTTTTTTTCTGACAGACAAAGCAACCTAAAAAGCTGAATATTTCCACAGAACCTGTCTGCGTGTAAGGCCACTACTTGGTACACCATAAACTGCAGTGTCAACATGTCCTAGCATCTGCCATGGGCTGTCAAGAATGGACATCGAATCAAGAAAAAGGGTTCTGATATAGAGAGCTCATACCAATCAAGCTAAATTTCACATACTTGTTGTATGCAGCACGTCCTACCATGACTCCATGAGCTCCTTCCTGCAGTGCAGCGTTTACCTTACAATCACAAGATTTTTCTCAGTCTTACCCTGGTCGGGCAGAAGAAAGCTAGTCCATCTTGGAATTCAAGATGGGTGGGTCACCTTCGATACAGAAGTAATGCCTCCATTAATTGTGAATCCCAAGTCCGGGAAGTCACGCACAAGGGCATAGTAATACTCATACCTGAACTACGTCCAAAAAACAGGTGAATTCAAGCAAAAAATAGATTATACACAGTTACAGGCAATCAAGAGGCAAGTTATGGTAAACATACTTAAGAGGAGGGATTCTCCGGTTATCAGCAGGACTTATCCCACCGAGCAGTGCCTTGCGTGAATGAACAATGAAATGCCTGGTAGGTGATAGAGTAGAAACCTTGTAGACAAAGTCACCTAAGAGTAAAGGAGAAGCAGTATTTAGTACAAAATCCATGCCCAATTCAAACGAGACTTAAAAGCAGAAGGCACTTGGAAGCAAAAACTCACAGAGCTCATCATAGGAATCATGATCATCTACACCAATTCGACATTTCACAGTAACAGGGACGTTGGTATTGGCAGCAATAGCAGACATTGCCTCTCCAACAAGCTTACAAAGAAAGCGTGGGAGGGGGGCACCGTTAAGAAGAAAAGAGCAGAAAACTACAGAAATCATGAGGAGGAGTAACGGACCTTGGGTTTGAGCATAAGGCTAACACCAAAGCCTCCATGGCCGGCAACCTTAGGACTGGGGCAGCCGCAGCTATCTCAACACAACAACAAACACAGTTAAGTTTCAACCAAGGGCAATAGCCAAGGAGAAAAGAAACAGAACGCACTTGAGATTGATTTCGTCGTATCCGTAAGCATTAGAAAGCTTAGCAGCCTTAGCAAGGTTTTCCACATTGCTACCACCGAGTTGGAGAACAATAGGGTGTTGTTGGGGAGAAAATGCTAAGAACCTGTCCTAAAAGTGCAGACGGAGGGACATGTCTAGCGTAGCGAGATTCAAAAGGGCATATTCCCGACCCGCTGATAAATAAATAAAAAAGAGTACCAGATTGGTCTGCTGGTGAACAAGAGTTTCAGCGGCAATCATCTCGGTGTAAAGCCAAGCGTGCTTCGTTATGAGGCGAGCAAGCGTCCGGTAATGATTATCTGTCCAATCCATCATCGGGGCGACGCTGGAGGGAAACTACAATGAGGACCGAAATCTCAAAAGAAATATACAGTGGGAAAGCAGAGTCGGAGAGAGCATGAAACCTGAAGTAAGGAGGAAGATAGGGAGAGGAAGCCGTGGAGAATTTAGCAGTTGTTTTAAGTATCGGATGAGAAGAGGAGGACTTGAAGAACATCTCTGAGACATTTGGTCGAACAGATGGTAGGCACCACATCGGGAGAAGATAACGAGAATCAAATAAAAACACTTGGAACGAAGCACAATCAAATTCAATCAGTAATAACAACATTGTGTTAAAGAGGAGTAGTTGTGATGGGCCTTGCTTAACTTGATAATGGCCCACTGGTAAAGCCCAGTAGCAAACTCTCTCGAATTATTATTTAATGTGGATGGATGGATACTAGTCTAGGCGACGACACGCGATAAGAGTCAAAACATTGGGTGGTAGCAAAGGAAAATGATGTAAACGCCCACGTTATCTGGTCAGAGGGAAGGTGGCAGATGATGTAAATAAGTGAGTAAAGGGAGGGGAATGTGAGATGTTGCTTTTCCCACTCAGTTTGACTTGCAATATTCCTTTTTCTCTCGTCTCCCTCGTTGCGTGCGTGATTCCTTGCTTTCGGATTTAAAAAAAAAAAAAAAAAAAAAACAGCTGAATCTGCAAGTTAGGGTTCTTCCGACATGAATCTGGCCCCAATCTCCAGGTACTCTCTTTGTTTCCTTTCTCCTCTTGTACGCTTTCGCACATGAATATTACCACTTCATTTTCCGATTCTCAAAAACCCTAATTTTTTGGTTTTTAATCATCATCTCTCTCACAGCAACTAAAAAAAAAGGGATGAAGAGACTAAGATCCAGCGACGACCTTGATTCCTGTAATGATAAGAATGTTGACGAAGAACCTCCTCTCAACTCGGACCGCTCCCACCGGGGCTTCTTCCACAAGTCCTTCTCTCACGACCGCGACCGTGAACGCGGGGAAGATGCCGGCTTCTCGAGAGGTTTTTCGCGTAGGCGATCCAATCGGGACTTTGATAATCATCGAAGGAAAGAGCCGGATGCCCGGTTCCATCGATCTGAGAGCGCTTGTTTCTCGAGGAGGGCTTTTCCAAAGGGATTTCGTTCTGAGAGGGAGAGGCCCAACAGGGAAGCTAGTGTCTCTTCCTGGAGGAGGTTTGGTGGTCCTGGTAATGACTTTGGCGTCCAAGACCGTGATAGGAGACTAAGGGACGCTGAGAGGGATAGGAGTCTCATATCCCCTTCTTGGCCCAGAGACGATCAATCCAAATTCAAGCTCCTCGATTCCAGAAATTCCCGCTCCAGATCCAAATCTCTTGCTTCTCCTACATGGTCCAAAGATTCCGGGAGCGAGCAGTCCAAAAGTGTTGGCAATGTTGTCAAGAAAAGCGAGGATCAAGTGCTGGGTTCTAGCAGTAGCGAGATGGAGGAAGGAGAGCTTGAGCCTGACCCTCAACCAGATACCGGGCTTGCTCCTCATACCAAAGATGACACTCAACAACAACCTTCCTGCGCTGCTGCTGCTGACCATAATGACTCCAGAATTGATAGTAGCTTCCAGGAGATGGAAAAAACAACCGCCGATACCGAAAGCAACAGGGAACTCAGTCATGTGGGTGAAATGGAAACGGCTAAGAGCATGACGGATCAGAAAACTGTTGAGGAAGGGGAAAATGTGCCTGAGCATGCCAGTGACACCATGCATGTTTTGAATGACACTTCTACAGCTTCGGCTAGTGAACTCGAGCGCAGAGTTGACACAACCATTGCTAGTGCCAATGAGATTACTGATATGGTCGATGATAACGGTGATAACAGTGACAAAAAATTCAAGGAGAACCATGAAGTGAAGTTGGAGGAAAGTCTTTATCAGGAAGTCCCTCAACGGTTTCAGGTAAAAGAGTTTAAGGAAGTGAAGGATATCGATGGTGATGCCAACGAAGTGGAAGTTGAAGGCAATGAATGTGTTGAGGAAACTGCTCTAGCGAATAGAACGCCTTCAGAATACATTAGCATTGTATCGGATAGCTCGGTCCACAAACGCAAGGATAAAGGCACAAATTCTGATGTCCCCCTTACTCATTTACTTGGCAATGCACTCTTTTCTGAAAGAAAGTCCGAGGATCTTTCTGAAAGGGATGAAGATGAAAAAGATGACAACTTCGGAGGACGGAGTATTAGAGGGTTTCAACTCTTCTCTAGTTCTCCGGTTAGAAGAACAAATAAAACTGAGCAGTCAAGTGTTAGTAAGCCCAAGGATGAGAAATTGTTGTTGGAGCCACTGGATCTGTCACTTAGCCTACCAGATGTATTGTTGCCGATTGGTGGCCAGGATACGAATCAGCCTCTGGGGTCACCATTCCGTTCTGGAAGTGTTCGGTCTTTGACAGACACGTTTTGTACTAATTCTGATGGCTTCACCATGTCTATGTCGTTTTCAGGTTCCCGCTCGTTCAATCATAATCCAAGCTGTTCGTTGAATCACAATATTGGAGATAATGAGCAGTCAGTTCATAGCCGACCTATATTTCAAGGTATAGATTGGCAGGCACTTTCTCATAATGATTCAAAGTACAACGAGAATATAGTCTATCAAAGACTGATGGAAAATGGAAGCGGTTCAGTTCAACCTCAAGCAATGAAAGGCATTTTAATTTCTGGTCAGGCTGATGAAGAGCATCTTAGATTGACTGATGGGAGCTCTAACGCAGCTAATAGACTTGAAAAACAACTAAGTTTTCAGAAAATTATTGATGCTAGATTAGCTTGCTCAAGAACCGACTCTCTTGAAAATGGTCCAAAGTTTAATGTTGAGAAGAAAAAAGCCAAGGACTTTTGCAGTGGTAGCAATTCCTGGATAAATGGGCTGGAATCTGGTGGGCATGAGTTTGTTGAGACGGTCATCGGATACATTCTCTCAGATTCAATGCATCTGATGACCAAGAGATTTCATGAGATGCCCACTCGATACATAACTAGCCTGAAGGAAAACATACGGCAGATGATGCTGAACATGGATAAGAATGTACAACTTGGTACTTTTCAAGATGCTCTGCAGAACAGGACTGATATAACACTGGAATTGCTTACAAAATCTCATCGTGCTCAGTTGGAGATTTTGGTCGCACTGAAAGTTGGGCGTTCGGATTTCCTTCAGTTGGACAACAGCATCTCGTCTTCCCAGTTAGCTGAGATTTACATGAACATGAGATGCAAGAATATTTCTTGTAGGGTTTTGGTGCCTGTGGATGAATGCGATTGCAGGGTTTGTTTAAGGAAGGATGGATTTTGTAGTGCTTGCATGTGTCTAGTGTGCTCAAATTTCGATATGGCATCCAACACCTGTAGCTGGGTTGGGTGTGATGTGTGTCTTCATTGGTGCCACACAGATTGTGGGATAAGAGAATCTTACATCCGGAATGGGATCAATGATGCTTCTGGTGCTCCAGGAATTACTGAGATGCAATTCCACTGCGTCGCCTGTAACCATCCCTCGGAGATGTTTGGCTTTGTCAAAGAAGTGTTTCTGAATTTTGCCAGCGAATGGAAGTTTGAGCACTTTTGCAAGGAACTGGAGTATGTCAAAAAGATATTTTCATCAAGCAAAGACTCTAGAGGGAAACAGTTGAGACAAGCTGCAGATGCGATGCTGGCAAGTTTGAAAAGTAAATCAATAGGCCTTCCTGAAGCTTGCAATCGGATATTGGGTTTCATTTCAGGTGCGCGAAATTTTGTTTATATTGTGAGCTTTATCTGGATTTTGTATACTATGGCTTTATCTATCTGTCTTAGTATAGATGATCACACGATGTGTATGTGAACACATATTTGGTTAATCTGCGCCATATAAAAATGGTCATTGCTGATCATCGTCAGTCGATTCTTTGCTTGGTGACTGCAGACTGTGATTCATTCACTCCTGGTAAAACTTCTGTGCCGTTCAGTTACGAACAGCCAAAACCCAGGCATGAGAGGGGAAGCCCTAGTAAGGACACGGCGTGGCTGAGATCGGTGTGCTCAGATAAACCGCATCATCAGCTGAAAAGGTCCGCGAGCGTAGCTGATGTGTTCCACAGAGAGACACAAGCTGAAATATGTGGAGTGGAGATTGGATTGAAAAGGGGATTGCCAAAGGAACCTCCTCATTTCGAAGAACTGGAGAGCATCGTGAGGATGAAGCAAGCAGAGGCAGAGATGTTCCAAGGACGGGCAGATGATGCAAGAAGAGAAGCAGAGGGGCTGAAACGAATAGCAATAGCGAAGAAAGATAAGATAGAGGAAGAGTACAAGAGGAGAATAGGGAAGTTGAGCATGGAGGATGCAGAAGAGAGAAGAAGGTGGAGGCACGAGGAGTTGGAGGCAATAGAGAGAGGGCAGAGAGAGTTCTATGAAATGAAGATGAGAATGGAGGAAGAGATGAGCGGGCTTCTTACCAAAATGGAAGTGACAAAGCAGAGTTTGGCCTTGTAATATTTGTAGTAGTAATCATATGTAATGTACACTCAACTCTCCTTGTATGTACCTTAAGATAAAAGTAAGGTCTTTTCTTTTAGAGAGCATTAAGGAGTTTTAGGTCCGACACATGTACAGCCCGCGCCATTTGTTTCAATAAAATTATATAGCAAACAGTAAATATATAAAGACAATAAATAAGCAAATGCCCATCATAGTTATACAAAACCAGTGAGGTGTGAAAGATAACTAACAGACTAGACTCCTCTCGTCTACACTCAAGCATTGCCTATCTCCCAAAAGGACCCCATTTACAAATGTGGTTGCTGGTTAGTTCGCAGCTGGAGGTTTGAAGTCTATCATCTCCCTTATGTTCAACTTGATGGATGGCCCCATTGACGAGCATATGTGCGCACTTTTCCAGTAAACTCCTTTTGCTCCCTTTGGCTTGTTTGTCTCCACCGATTTCTGCAGTCATCATTTACTTTCCCCTCTTCATTTATTGTATTTTAAACAAACAGATATACTATAACGAGAATGGAGTATCAGCGTACCACTGCCGCAAGGAAGTTTATGAGAAGGTCATCCTCTGTAAAATTAACTTTCCCAAAGGGGATGTGAACAATCCCAGTTTTGTCTGCTCTGAATTCTACTTTCCCCTTTTTGAACTCTTCTATAGCCTGA
>NC_025691.1:39751-49640 GCF_000633955.1 Camelina sativa
GAAATGAAGATGAGAATGGAGGAAGAGATGAGTGGGCTTCTCACCAAAATGGAAGTGACAAAGCAGAGTCTGGCCTTGTAATATTTGTAGCAGTAATCATATGTAATGTACACACAACCATATGTACCTTAAGATAAATGTAAGGTCTTGTCTTTAATTTAGAGAGCATTAAAGAGTTTTAGGTCCGACACATGTACAACCCGTGCCATTTGTTTCAATAGAATTATAGCAAACAGTAAATAAATATATAACGACAATAAGCAAATGCCCATCATAGTGATACAAAACCAGTGAGGTGTGAAAAGATAACTAACAGACTAGACTCCTCTCGTCTACACTCAGCATTGCCTATCTCCCAAAATGACCCCATTTACAAATGTGGTTGCTGGTTAGTTCGCAGCTGGAGGTTTGAAGTCTATCATCTCCCTTATGTTCAACTTGATGGATGGCCCCATTGACGAGCATATGTGCGCACTTTTCCAGTAAACTCCTTTTGCTCCCTTTGGCTTGTTTGTCTCCACCGATTTCTGCATTCATCATTTACTTCCCCCTCTTCATTTATTGTATTTTAAACAAACAGATATACATAATGAGAATGGAGTATCAGCGTACCACTGCCGCAAGGAAGTTTATGAGAAGGTCATCCTCTGTAAAATTAACTTTCCCAAAGGGGATGTGAACAATCCCAGTTTTGTCTGCTCTGAATTCTACTTTCCCCTTTTTGAACTCTTCTATAGCCTGAGAGACGTATGCATCATTAAGCCATGATCACCAGAGTCAGGAAAAGATGTTGCAAAGTAGGCTTACCTGGGGAATGTTAGCTGTGACCGTGCCAGCCTTGGGGTTGGGCATGAGTCCCCGTGGGCCAAGAATCTTTCCCAGGCCAGCAACCTAACCGCAAAGTTCAAGTATGTTAGGAAATAGGTTACAACTATCTCATGTCACAAGACATTCTTTGCCAAGCATGGCGTTTAATATTAATGCGCTCGAACAACTAGAACCTTAGTTGATCAAACACAAAAGAGGCGAAATGAGTGGAAACCACACACCTTGACCATCATATCTGGGGATGCAATCAACTTGTCAAACTCCATGAAACCTCCTTTAATTTGTTCGATCAAATCCTCACTGCCCACAATATCTGCCCCTGCATTTTTGGCTTCATCGACCTTCTCACCTGGATGATCAGGCATGGAAATGGGTGCAAAACGCCAAAGATTAAGAGAAGAATAAACCACATGATTTCGAAAAACACAAGAAAGAAGTCCCCCATCCAATCAAAATATGATCAAGCGGACAAAATTTATCTGGCTGAAATATCTAAAAATAATGACTGAAAACATATACTAATAGACATTGACAAATGCATACCTTGTGCAAGAACAGCCACTATAACAGTCTGGCCAGTTCCCTTAGGCAGGCTCACCTATAGACAGATAAAAAGAAAGAAAGAAAGAAAGACAAATGCATTGAGATATTGAATGAGAATGAAGCACAGTGAATATCATATCGATCGATAGAGCAAAAGATGAAAGCTGACCGTGGCACGCAGCTGCTGATCGTTGTACTTTGGATCGATGTTGAGACGGAAATGGGCTTCAACCGACTCCACGAATCTTGTGTTAGCGGTTTGTTTAAGCAAAGATATAGCAGTCGTCACGTCATACTCCTTTTTGGTTTCCCTCAGCTTTTGGATTTCCAAAAACCTCTTAGACCTTGTCTGTCAAATGACAAATACATCAAATTGAATATTAATTAATTAAATTATGGGGCAAAAAAAAAATGAATATACAGTATTAAGGGGATAGAAAAAAAAAAAACATACTCTATCTCTCTTAAGAACCAAAGCTGCTTTTCCTTTCTTAGGCTTGGGGGGATCAAGGACGGCGGTGGCGGTCTGCTCCGCGTCCTCCTCCGTGTCGAGGTCAGCCTCTGCGGCCACGGCGGAGACAACAACCTGGAAATATCGGTTGGAAGCTCTATCGATAGCAGCAAATCTTCTCTCCCTGGAACCCCCGAGGAGAAGAAGCGGGACGCTTAAGTTGTTGGGTCTGGGGCTGGCAAAAGAGAAAAGAGATGGAGTAGGGGTAAGCTCCTGGGAACGAGTGGATGCGGCGGCGTATGCTAGCATGAGAGATGAGTGAGTGGCGCAAGAAGCCATTGTTAGACTTAGAGAGGAGGAGGAGAAGAAGAGCAGTGAGTGAGTAGAGTCTGCCTAATGCCTAATCCACTCCACGCCCAAAGGGGATAACAAGAGGAAGACCCTTCCCTTTTTTTTCTCTCTCTTAGCTATTAATCATACTCTGCCTGATGGTGCACCTTCGCTACCGTGTTCCTATTTATTTTAAATGACACCCGTATTATTCTAGACCATTCAATATTTTTTACAAATTACACGCGTGNTTTTTTTTTTTTTTTTTTTTTTTTTTTTTTTTTTTTTTTTTTTTTTTTTTTTTGACTTCAACACTCTTCTTCGTCTTCCTCTTCACTTCTTTCCTTCCCGCCCAGACGAAGAAACCCTTCCTCCTCCTCTCCTTTCGAGAGGTAACTTGATCCAAATTCCGATTCCTTCGTTTTCTCTTCACTTTCAAATTTCCTGTGCCCCGATTTTGTGCTCATCGCTACCCTCTGCTTGCTGATTTTGTTTTTAATTTTCTTTTTTGTTTGGGGGGGGGTTCACTGTAGATTGATAAGGACTAAGGCCGCGCGATGTCTAACGTAACAGTCTGTGCGCGATTTCGGCCACGAAGCTCTAGAGAGTTGCGAGATCACAGAGATGGTGTCTGTGTTCGAGGCATCGACGCTGGAACCTTCGTTTTCCAGGTTTGTAATCGGACCTTGCCTTGTTGTGGTTGATTCATCTTATTATTTATTATTGTCTAGCCACATTGAATCCGTCACTGGTTGTTCAATTTTCTTGCGTGTAGGATGACAAGGAAGACGAATTAACATTCAGCCTCGATGGAGTTTTTTATGAGGACTCTCCCCAAGCTGCGGTTTATGAGTTTCTGGCTCTGCCGATCATGAGAGGTGAACTTCTTCTTCTCTTAGATCTAAACATTTCTGGATTAAAATGTAATGAACACTTTTGATTTTGCTTTCTTTGGTTTCCTTCCTTCCTTCCTTTGGTCTTTCAGACGCTGTAAATGCTATAAACGGAACAATCATCACTTATGGACAGGTTTGTTCTCATGATCTCTTTCCCCTACCTGGATTTCTTTCAGTGTTCAAGTTTGTTATTATAACTTTTGATCTTTTCGTTTTTTAAACTATGCAGACAGGGGCTGGGAAGACATATTCCATGGAGGTCACCTAAATAATCTTGTTGATATATCTATTTGAACTGTTCCCTGTAGTACATGGACCTTTCCTTCTTATTAAACTTGGTTTTCTTCTATTGATTTAGGGACCAGGCATCCAAGACTGTGATGATCACAATAAAGGATTACTTCCAAGAGTCGTCGATGGGATGTTTGGTCAAATCAGCTCTTCCAAAGATATTGCAAATTACACTGTTAAATTGTCTATGGTAGTGATCCAAGCTATTACTCTCCTTACAAGCTCTCATGTATAAATATATTATGTTCCTTTGTCTCTTGTAGGTTGAAATCTACATGGAGAAAGTCAGGTAATGTTTATGCCTATACCTCTCTCTAATCTCTTCTAGGCTATAGCCAAGCTTATCGATAATATATGTCTCATTCTCTCAGGGACCTGTTAGACTTATCGAAAGGAAACATACAGATCAAGGAAACTAAAACACAAGGAATACTGTTGTCCGGCGTTACAGAGGCTAGCTTCATTGCCTTATGTCTTCTGTTAGTGTTGAGAACAAACTTTTACTGCCTAGGCAAGTTTTAATTATTCGTGCTTCAGGTACCAGTATCAGATTCGGCGGAGGCATTACAACATCTATGCGTAAGATAGCGGCTACCCTGAGTTTCTTGATTGCCTAATACTATCTTCTTATTTCTTATTTCTGATGTCAATTGCCATTTCAGACCGGTTTAGCTAACCGTGCAGTTGGGGAAACCCGTATCCTCTTAGCTTATCAGCACTTGTTCAGTGTTTCCACATTTAATAGATAGTGATATAGTGAGATAAAGATTATGCTCCTCCGAGAAAAGTTAAAACTGATTGATTAGTCATCTGGAAGAATGTTTCCAGTTTAACAATGAATGACAGAAATGAATATGTCCAGCAGTAGGAGCCATTGCGTTTACTTGTTCACAATCCAGCAGGATTCAGTTAAAGATAAGAGGTAAATTATTTTATACAATTAATCATGAAACGGTGATGCAGCTGTAAAAGGTGGAGCTTATATTTTTTTGGCATGTAAACAGGGTGAAAACAGGAAAACTGATTCTTCTCGACCTGGCTGGCTCAGAAAAGGCAGACAAAACTGGAGCAGAAGGTAGGGTTCTTGAAGAAGCGAAGACGATCAATAAATCACTCTCAGCTTTGGGGAACGTGATAAACGCTCTCACTAGTGGGTCATCTAGCAAAGTGAATCACATACCATATCGTGACTCCAAGCTTACTCGCATCCTACAGGATGCCCTGGTTAGTATCTCTTCTCAAGCTGATTTTATTTTATAATCCTTAAGCTTGTTCTCAATTCGATCGCGGTTTCTCATGCCACAGGGTGGGAATTCTCGCATGGCACTGCTTTGTTGTTGCTCACCTAGCACTTCGAATGCATCTGAGACACTCTCAACCCTCAGGTTTGGCATGAGGTATGCAAAATGCATCTCAGTGTAACACGAGATGGCCAGTAACGTTTTCATGTTGCATGTATCACATTGAACGTGTTTAAGACATATGTTTGCTTCCAATTGTTGTACAGGGCAAAGCACATAAAAGCATCACCACGTGCCAGTGAAGTAAAAATTGCAAAGTCACAGGAGGAACCCTCCTCGGTAACCAAAGATGAGAAATGTGGGAGGATCCTGGAGAAGGTTAAGATTCTTCAACAGCCATTTTGTCTAATATTCGGAAAAATGGATCTAAAAGATAACATATGCATTATTGTTATTGTATACAGATGAAAGAGAGAATGAGCAACGAAGACATCAAAATGCTAGAAGAAGTGCTCATACATGAAGGGATCATTTCCAGCCTAGATTCAATGGATGAAGTGGAATCAGCATATGAAGATATTGTATCAAAAACTATACAATCCTTACAGCTGGCCGTTGAAGAACTCCAACTGAAAGTGAAAAAGGTAAACTAGAGTGTTTGAAGGGGTTCATTTACATAATAGTGTATATATATAATTAGAGAGTGAGGGTGGGCATGGTCAATGATGCAAGCTTTCCTGTTGTTTTCTCTTTGCAGTTAGAAACAGAAAACAAGGGTCTTAAGGAAAAAGCATTGCGCAATGACGAACCAGGTCTGGTTGGAAAGCTGTCAAGCTTCATCAGTTCTTGGTATGCATCTTTCTTTACGTCCTAACTATTTTGGTAAAGTAGAAGATGTGGACAAGTAGATGGTAAGGAGATAAGTTGCTCTTTTTAAGTTGTGAGAGCAAAACAGGTATTAACATTCAATGTAATGAAATAGTAGATAAAGAATGGATGGGGGAGAAATAAAAGCTAATTAAGAGAGAGACATTACAATCTTATATAGAATATATCTAGTAACGAGAGGTGTCAGGGAGAGGAGTGTCATTGAGGAAGTGAATGAAGAGTGAAAGAGAGCGTTTTGGCTGGAAGCTGGGAACTTGATGACCAGCCCCTCTGACGGTGGCAAATGTCAACTTCTCTTTGTACTCCTCTGTGTATCCACCCACCTCGCCCCCTAGGTACCATGGATGCCAAGCCGTTTTGGCCGTTAGATTCATCTTCTTGAGGGAGTATTTGGTGGACGTCACCGGAATTCTCCCGTCCATGTCTCCGCTGAACACCCAGACGCGGACACCCTGACCCATCAGCCCCTTAATGACAGGAATCATTGTGGTAGGGCTGTCGTTCCACTTCTTAATCACACTGCTGCACGGCTGCCACTCGTAAGGCAGCTTCGTAGCGTTTGCGTGCAGGGCCGCTTGGACTTCCGGTCTGTTCAGGTAGGCCTGCACATAATGGTCACTGCACGGATCAAACTCCCTTATTGTGGTTCCTCGCTTGGGCCTGCGGGTGAGTGTGGAGTTGAGGCACAAGGGAGCGTATATGTTGTAGATGTCTAAGTAATACGTGTCCATGTCGATCTGGTCAGACACCACCGCGCACTCCTCAGTCATTACACTCGCAGACTCTGTCTTGAGATCGCAGTTGTTCTTCAGTGTAGCCAAAGAATCTTCGGAGATCAAAGCGTGACTCTCAAAAAAGTCGTACATACCCATCAAGTCAGTCTCGTCGTTGATCACAGCATTTCCTATCAGAATGCCCTTGAGATTGAGAAAGCTCCGGTGATGGAGAAGGATAGTATGAGCAAGTTGTGGAACATAGTGGCCGGCATAGCTCTCACCGGCGATGTACAAGTCCCTGCCTTTGTACGCCGGGAACCTCTCCAGCCATTTCACCAGGAATATGTAGTTATCAGCCGCTGTATTCCTGTCCCCGTGCTTCTCCATGTCGGACGTTGTATTGGTGTACGAGAACCCCACTCCCGCCGGCGATTCTAAGAACAACACGTTCGCAGCTGCACCAAACACCGTTTGATTATTCCTTAAGCACACAAGAATCGTTTACCATATTATTACTATTATTTATTTTATTTTTTGAAAGAGATAAAAAGAGGTACCATTGTTCCATGCATCTCGGTTTCTAAAAAGCGTTTTGCCGTCGCTGTGCACTCTGAACGGCCCAAGCTCTTGTAGTGCTCCATACGCCAGTGACGAGCATCCCGGTCCTGTTTATTTCATTCATTATTTACTATTATTAGTCACGCATATTTTTGTAATAAAATTCTCGAGTTTGTTGCTGAGATATATTATAAATGTGCCAGATTAACAACTATAAATAATGGAGTAAGTATTAAGAAAGAACAAACAAAAAAAAAGAGTACATGGGAACTATATAGAAAATCCATATAGATAAATACGTAGTGGCTGAGTGACTGAATAATAATTCACAAGTAGAGCTGTGCAACGAAGCACGCCGAGAAATCCTCAGCATGTGCCAGTTTTGAAACAAATCGAGAAAGGCAAATCATTTTTCTTTTTTCTTTCTCAGTTTTCGATTGGGGCTGTATCTTCTTTATATAATAGACTATTGGTGTGACAATCATTTTTTTTTTTTTAAATAACAGAGAGGGGAGAAGCAGGCTTAGGCATATGGTATGGTCCTCACGATTATTATATTCCGTGCACATATAGTCTAGGATAGATTTAATAAACACAGAGAAAAAACAAAGACATCCCCTCTCGATCAAACTAACATTCTTGTTCATCTTTTGCTATGAACTTACTTACATGCATATATATACGTATTTATAAATAACTCCATGATTAACTAAAAGATGGAAAAACCAAGATAAAAAGAAAATATGAAATGTGTGGACAATGAAACGTACCACCGTTGAGCCATAGAAGCAGAGGAGAAGAATCCTTAGACTTGGAGGCTTCCACGAAATAGTAGAAAAAGGAACGACCCGCGGATTCATTGACAGTGACATAGCCGCCGTACTGATCGAAATCCACGGGAGGCTGTCCGGGCAATCTCCGTATCAGATCTCTCTTTCTTAACTTTTCGTGATTCGCAATACTCGGCAGCGAAGACGGTTTCAAATCCTTAACCACCTTGAAATGGCTTGTATCCATGGTGGACGAACCCACCCCTCGCTTCGACAGGTACAGGCGGCTCAAAGCGTGCACTTGGCTGCTGCATTCGATTCGAGACGACATAGACAGTAGTAACTGTAACAACACTGATGCGATTACAGAGTAGCCCTGTCCTTTCCTCGTCATCTTAAGTGGCATATAGGGTATGGGAAGAAGGAGAGAAAGAGAAAGGTTTGGTTTTGAAGAAGAGACAGTTAAATGAAACACGAGTCTGTACATGTGTGTGTGTGTGGGGTGGGTTTGCTTCTTTAAACAACTTCTTCTTGTTTTTTGGGTCAAAATCTCTTACTACTATACGAATGATTGTTCATTTTTATTTTTATTTTTAATTTTCTCATTAATAATTAATTTATGTTTGGGTCAAAAACCTCTTACTATATATACATATTTGGACGTCAATTTATATTATGTTTTCATCACTTTATGTAATAAAAGGTTGTCTGCTAGTAATGTTATATATTTTTCCCCTGGAAACTTAATCGACAGCAATGGGTGACGACCTATAATATCGTACTGTAGTATATGGCCTTTGATTGTTGGTTTTTGCTGACTATTTTTCTCCTCTTTATTATTCTTCTTTCAAACAATAAAAGTGAAGAGGGAAATGCAGTCTTACCCTGATAAACTAAAACAAGAAGAAAAGAAAAACATAAAAAAGGGGAGAAGAAGATGTCAACGTCTCTGAGCGATCATGTTATGCCATGTGACCGTGACTCGATATCCTGATATTTTCACACTTAATTATTCCCTCTATTGTTGTTTTTCTCGTAATATATACATTTTTATGTTAACTGCATGCAGGCAAAAAAAAAAAAAAAACTCACCGTTAAAAAAAAACCAGACCTAGAGTTACACGCATGATATATCCACCTTGGGATTAATGCTCTACAGTGAATATTTTTGTTATTTCCGATCTATTTTTAGTCCATTTCTTGTTGTTTTTTCTTCTTCTTCTCCAAGTAAAAAAAAAAAAACCCTTTGATTCTACAGGAATGTATAAAACTATATATATATATATATATAAAAATCTTGAACTGAGAAATGATACGAGCGGAACATGGGATTTTCGTGTCCGAGAGCCCCACTGGCCAGATCCGATGTTTCAGCACATTCCTTGACAGTTATATTTCGATATTTTAACAAATCCCATTAGGCATTGACCACTTTTTTAAAAGAAAATGATCGATAATAATAAAAATAAGATTAAAAAGACACTATTGGGCCTAATTTGTTGCTATTCAAAAACTTGGGGAGACTCCCTATGGGTTGGGCCTAAAGTAGGTGGGTCTTAGGCCTAAAAGATGGTGTGACGTGTCATGAATAGAATGGCTCACAGAACCTTAGGCGAGTGTCCGAGATTACCCTTACACTTACGAGGTGAGAGTACAGTTTCAGCCCTCAGACGAGATGTTTCACTCTAATCTTTAATATCTATAATGGTAACTCCTCTTCTCTTGTAATTCTTCATCATTCATCAGATCCCAAAATTACAAATTCAATCAAGTTCACACCCTCCTACCCTAAATCCAATCTCCGATCGGCCGATTGATTGATTCCACTCCTGCTCCTCCATAATGGCTTGCATCAAGGGGGTGGGCAGATCCGCCTCCATCGCCCTGTCTCCCGACGCTCCTTACATGGCCGCCGGAACCATGGCCGGAGCCGTCGATCTCTCCTTCAGCTCTTCCGCCAATCTCGAGATCTTTAAGCTCGACTTTCAGTCCGACGATCGCGACTTGCCTCTCGTTGGGGAAATCCCCAGCTCCGAGCGCTTCAATAGACTCGCCTGGGGTAAAAGCGGATCTGGATCCGAGGAATTCTCCCTTGGTCTTATCGCCGGCGGCCTTGTCGACGGAAATATAGATCTATGGAATCCTCTTTCTTTGATCGGGTGCGTTTCCTTCCTTGATCACTGTTTTTTTCTTTTCGATTCGCTCATTGTCAAATTCCGAATTTTCATCTCAACAAATGTCTTCTTATTTTTTTTGCAGCAGCTCCCAGTCCAGTGAAAGTGCACTCGTTGGACATCTTTCAGTTCACAAAGGCCCTGTGAGTAGTTGTCTCCCTGCATATATTTCTGGTTGCTTAACGCTCTCACGCCTCCTCATT
>NC_025691.1:49869-52476 GCF_000633955.1 Camelina sativa
GAATTTTTCATCTCAACGACTCTGACTCGAACAAATGTCTTCTTATTTTTTTTTTTGCAGCAGCTCCCAGTCCAGTGAAAGTGCACTCGTTGGACATCTTTCAGTACACAAAGGCCCTGTGAGTAGTTTGTCTCCCTGCATATATTTCTGGTTGCTTAACGCTATCACTCCTCCTCATTTGATCTTTACTTTTTTTTGGCTTTGTATTTTTTTTTTTTGAGGTTCGTGGTCTTGATTTTAATGTTAACAACGCAAACCTTCTTGCTTCTGGGGCTGATGATGGTGAAATTTGCATTTGGGACTTAGTAAAGCCTTCAGAGCCCTCTCATTTTCCACTTCTCAAGGTATGTATACCACCCACGGAACAACAACCTTCGGTTTTTCCATTACCCTTTACTGTCACAATTGCACCCAATTCTTTCGAGCCAAATTTTTGCAGGGTAGTGGTTCTGCTTCACAAGGTGAAATCTCCTTTATTTCCTGGAATAGAAAAGTTCAACAGATATTAGCTTCTACCTCATACAATGGGAATACTGGTGAGTATTCCCTTTCTCTATCTGATTGATTACTAACTTCATTTCCCTCTACTTTTTTATTTTATTTTTTATTTTGCTTCTGCTCCTGCTCATCCTTCTTTATTTTCCCTTTTTTCTCCCAGTAATATGGGACTTGAGGAAGCAGAAGCCTATAATTCAGTAAGTATTCATTCAATTTTATTATCGAGGGATCTCTGTACCCGTCATCAAAACGTTTGATCTGGCCATTATCATTCAACAGCTTTGCAGATTCAGTTCGACGCCGGTGCTCTGTTTTACAGTGGAACCCTGACATTGCTACTCAGATAATTGTTGCATCAGATGACGACAGTTCGCCTAGTTTTAAGGTAAGGAATCATTTAATGCCTTACTTCAAGTTGTTCCGATTTGGTTCTTGTAGTGATGTAAGTTATCTGCAATCAGCTCTGGGACATGAGGAATATACTGGAACCTGTGCACGAATTTATTGGGCACCAAAGAGGTATTTTCATATCATTGCTATTAAAAATTAAAATGGTTTTTGTTTTCAGTGCTTCTCTCTCTATTTTGGTATCATCTTCTATGGTGGTGAGTGGGCAGCCTTGTAGATCAGCCATTTTAGTCTTTAACAAACCCAGTCATTGTTTTGGTACCATAATATTGTAGTCCTGCTGTCTTCATTCTTTTTCTATTGTTACGTCTTGGTGGAATGTAGTGGTAATACTTCTTATCTGTCAGGGGTAATTGCAATGGAGTGGTGTCCAAGTGACAGCTCATATCTTCTTACCTGCGCTAAGGACAACCGAACGATATGCTGGGACACAAATACAGCAGAGGTAGTGAAAAGAAATCGATAAAATGATCCAGATTTGCTAGGTCTGCTAATTAGTTAGCTATTTTCCATTTTGACTGAATTTGATCCAAACATATCAGATTGTGGCTGAGTTACCTGCTGGCAGCAATTGGAATTTTGATGTTCATTGGTACCCAAAGATACCTGGAGTTATATCAGCATCTTCATTTGATGGGAAAATTGGCATCTACAACATCGAGGTATCTTGGTAGTTTCACCTTCATTTTTTTTTCTTTTTCTTATGTGAATGTAAACAATGTATGAGGCATAATAATTAATGACCCTGTGAATATAGCCCTATTGACTGTTTTCCTTCCTATAATTAATTTTGATTTTGGTTGCCCAGTTTGTTGTTCTACTGGAGATCGAAAGCTTTAGGATTTAATTTTATGTACTTTCCATTTGAGTTTTACCTTATTAGAAAGACATGTCGAAACTCTTGATCTCCCATTTCCCCACCTAGAGTGAATTAAAAGATATGTATTCAACATTTTTGGTGCAGGGTTGCAGTCGCTATGGTGCTGAAGAGAATAATTTTGGTACTGGTATTTCCATTTACACGTTCTGAACATTTTGTGTACTATTAATTACTTTTATCGTTTCTATGTTGGAGGATGAATAGCAAGAGAACCAAATTCTTATAATCCTCTTTCTGCAGCTCCTTTAAGAGCACCAAAATGGTATAAGCGTCCGGTTGGTGCATCTTTTGGATTTGGGGGAAAGCTTGTATCGTGTCATGCTAAGGGTCCTCCTAAGGGTGCTTCGAGCATTTTATCTGAGGTAGGTATATAGAGATAATTATTTATTCTGTTATACCCCTTTCGTCGTCAATTCTAATTTGACTAAATCCCATGGTCAGGTTTTTTTGCACAGCCTGGTAACAGAACAGAGTTTGGTGAGTCGAACTTCTGAATTTGAAGCTGCAATAGAAAATGGAGATAAGACTTCTCTAAGGGGTTTGTGCGAGAAGAAATCTGAAGAGACTGAGTATGTCCATCCTTGTGATTGATAATGTTCATATCCTCCCTTTGGAAACTCATCAAACCACTCAGTTTTGGACTGTTTTGATTCACTGGTTTTGTAGATCCGAAGAGGAGAAAGAGACATGGGGATTGCTGAAAATCATGTTTGAAGAGGAAGAAATTTCAAGGACAAAGTTGATCAGCCATCTTGGCTTTACTTTGCCTATTGAGGAGAAGGATCAGGCAGTAAATGGGCTCTCCTCAGATCTGAATGGCA
>NC_025691.1:54227-55321 GCF_000633955.1 Camelina sativa
TTTACTTTACTGTGGCTTAGGAGTCAACTCTGGCGCAACCAAACGTTCTTGCTAACCAATATGATAATCAGTATCAGCAACCATACACGGATTCATATAACCCATACGTCCCTCAAGCTTCACATCCACCCATGCAGCAACCAACTATGTTTATGCCTCACCAAGCTCAGCCAGCTCCGCAGGTTTCTAGACTTTTGACTTTGTTGCATTTCTTTTTCTCATTTTTCCTTGCATCATCATGCATTAATGATATTCTTATCTAGCAGTTCTCAGATGTCTAGATTGGAAATTTTTCCGTTTATCTCATTTATTTGTATGAGGGTATGGGTCAAGCTTTTGAGATATCACGACATCTGTAATATGTATTTTGGTGCTCTAATGCATAGTCGCTTTATTGTGTGAATTTTTGGGTCATAGTATCAGATGGATTATAGGTATCTGGTTCGGTAACTTTAAAAACAAAACATACTCCTCAAAACCGAACATTTCAGCCTCTGAGCTCATTCTTAAGAAAAGGATAATGTTGATTTGCTTAGTTCAATTATGTAGACTCTAAATCCTAGTTCGTGGAATTATTTGTGGTGGGAAATCTATAACATCATTGCTTTGGCCAACTTTTTGACTATGGTGTCTATATGCAGCCATCTTTTACTCCTGCAAGCAATGCTCAGCCATCTATGAGAACTACTTTTGTTCCTTCAACCCCCCCTGCACTGAAGAATGCAGACCAATATCAGCAGCCAACCATGAGTTCTCATTCGTTCACGGTATGTGAACTTTTGACTCCAATGTGTTTGATGTTTCCCGCAGTAGTTTAACTAAGCTAACAGCTATTTCATCAGGGACCATCTCACAATGCCTACCCTGCTCCCCCGGGTCATGGTCCATATGCACCTTCTGGCCCTTCACAATTTGGGCAATATCCTAACCCTCAAATGCCCCAAGTTAATGCCTCAGCACCTGGGTCCATAGGATTTACGCCCATGGCAACTCCAGGAGGAGTTGCTCCAAGATCTGTGCAACCAGCAAGTCCTCCAACACAGCAGGCAGCCCCTACACCTGCAGCTCCGCCACCAACTGTTCAAACTGCAGAT
>NC_025691.1:56361-69200 GCF_000633955.1 Camelina sativa
CCCCAAGTTAATGCCCCAGCACCTGGGTCCATAGGATTTACGCCCATGGCAACTCCAGGAGGAGTTGCTCCAAGATCTGTGCAACCAGCAAGTCCTCCAACACAACAGGCAGCCCCTACACCTGCAGCTCCGCCACCAACTGTTCAAACTGCAGATACTTCCAACGTTCCAGGTATGTGAACATCAGCACTATATCTGTTTCGATTCTGACAAAAGTCATATATTGACCACCTCTCACAAACTGATCCAGCCCACCAGAAACCTGTGATAGCAACGTTGACTAGGCTTTTCAATGAGACATCGGAAGCACTGGGAGGTGCACGTGCGAATCCTGCCAAGAAGCGTGAGATAGAAGACAACTCAAAAAAATTAGGTGCTCTGTTTGTGAAACTCAATAGCGGAGATATCTCCAAGAATGCTGCCGACAAACTTGCACAGCTTTGTCAGGCTCTGGACAGCAATGACTTCAGCGCAGCCCTTCAAATACAGGTAAGCTAGTGAATTCATCTCTTCTCGTTCCTTGCTATTTGGAGTTTACTAATCAGTCTTTTTTTTTATCGACTCAAAAACAGGTACTTCTGACGACCAAGGAATGGGACGAATGCAACTTCTGGCTGGCAACACTAAAGCGAATGATCAAGGCCAGGCAAAATGTGCGGTGATTATTTATTTTCTGGGTTAAACGAAAATTTTATAAATCTAAAGGAGGGACGTTTGTATCAGACTCCTTTTGCTTTCTTAATTTTGTTCTTTTAAAACGGCGTTGCTGCTCCAGTCTTTCTCATTGATGAACTCATCTGCTGCATCAGTTACTATTTTGTTTAGATAAGATAGAGATGATCAGATTGCTTTACATTCTCATGTTTTTGGATGTTACTTTACCCGACAAGTTTGTTCGTCTCTTTCTGTGAATTTTGTTAGATTTTTTTATTCTTGGTGTTATATTATTTCATAGAGGAGCAATATGGTTATCCACTTGTCATATCGAGACATGAACTAAGAAAAAGAAAAAGAAAAAAAACGTCAACCGCTTTGTACTTTGCAAACGCCTTCTCGTTGTTTTTGCACCTCTTAAATTCCGGGAAGGAGAACAAGACCCCAGTGGCGAGCATGAACAAGACGGCAAAGTCTTGGTTAACGGTGTTGGAAGACTGTTGACGAAATTTTCTTGAGGGTAACTCTTCGGGGCTCACTGTTACCTCTATTACATAACCTCTCTCTGGTTTACTCTCCTGGTCACTGTCATTGTCTGATTTTAGGTTTCTGATGACACTCGAAATTATGTATCTACTTATGGTATTGGTTCTCGGGCCATGGTGTAGAGTCGAGAAAGGAAGACATCATTCCAAACGAGGGCCCATGCATTTTCCTATATACCACGAACGTCGAGAAAGCTACCGGAGCTGATACCCATTTTAAACTTGCTTGTACGTGGTCGGCTGCAGGATCTCTTGACCATCAAGTTCCATCGTTTCCCTCCAAAAATCATGAAGTGAGGTGGCCATGTAGGTCTCGTTGAAGTGAGGCCAGTGCCGTGCCTAGGTACTTTGGGGCTTTGGGCGAAAAAAAAATGTGGCCTAATTAATTTAGTTAAATCACAATTTTTAACTAACCTAAATATAACCATAAGAGAATAAATGAGCGGCAATACAAAATTAAGGGTCTCAATGTATATAATGACATGAATATTTCAAACAAAATACATATGCAAAACAACTTAAACCTACTAAATCAACAAAATATTTTTAATAATGTGGCCTAAAAATCAAACGTATAAAATGTGGCTGTGGGCAAGTGCCCTTTTTTATAAAAGGTAAGCACGGCACTGAGTGAGGCCCTAGCTCTAGACTAGACTCAAAGCATAATGGAACCAGTCTCTTTCTTTCTCAACCCATCTTTTTGATAAAGATTTGACATTTATAAATTGACCCACGTTGTACCAGTATAATAATGTGTAGTGAATCATGAAGCTCACTATTCCTTTTATTTTATAATCCAATTCGGCACGAACAAACCGGGAGAGGGGGGGGGGGATAACGCTTCAATCTCTTAGTGCAACAATCTAATTGCCTTTTTATAAGCGCTTGATTAAACCATTCTTTAGATCTAAACAATTATTTATTTTCTCTCCTTACGAAAATATGTTTTTTTTTTTGTCGTATACGAAAATATGTTTTAAATACAAATCTGCGTAATATACCTTGGATAAGAAAACAAATTTGCAAAAGGAGGCATTTGTGGTCATACATAGCTCCTCCTTGAATATACGAAATGCATATGCATCATGATTCTCGGTTAGTTTTGCGGATGAAAATTTTCACAGAAAGGGAGAGAGTAAATAGGTCGGTGGTTCATGGATGATTAGGAAAAGAAAGGAGTATTTTTTTACTAAGTACAATACAATATGAAAGAGGTTATAAGAGCATGTCCACTTGGGTTGCTCATTGGGTTACTCTTGTATTTATGGTCCAAAAAAAAAAAAAAAAAGAAAAACTAAATTATGGTCCACTAAGCTGAATATCGCCTCTCAAATAGGAAGCTGATTAGTTGTCGGGTAAATATACTATAAAAAATAAAAAAATAAATAAATGGCACTTTCTTTCTTCTTTTTTCCCGATCCTCTCTCTTTTCTCTCGACCGTAACGGCGAATCTTCTTCTTCTTCGATCGAATCAAACGTGGCCGAGGCCCCGTCGTTGTTAAATTGAGTTATTGAATTTGTTTTAAATGTTATGACTCGGGTCTTCCCTAAAGGTAATACCTTGACTCACGACTATGATTATTGTTTCTCTGAGAATGGTCTTGTTGCCCATAAAGATGGGAAATCCACTGGAATTCAGGTGCATATGAAACAGCGTCTTTTACAAATTCACATTGTTGTTTTATCGTTTCTTTGTCTTTTACAATTCTACATTGTCTCCGTCGCGTTAGCCACCGGCGTGACTCATCCTCTCGGTTAGATCCTTGATGCCTTCTCCTTTCACTCATAAGTGTGTAAGACTCCAATTTTGGAAACTAGAACCATTTTGGCTCCATATCAATTGTACAGGAGAGTTCTTCGATAGTGATCTTTGGATAATGTAGCAGTATGTAGCAGTATTGCAAGTGTCTGCTTAACTACTACTATGGTTTTATAATGTGGCATTTTTAAGGTTAGGAACTGAGAAGAAAATGGTTGCTTTTTGTTTCATACCTAACATGGACAAGGTACAGTTTTATGAAACTTCTTGTTGGTCATAAACAAATTGTTTTCCCTTGCGTTGACTCTGTTCAGTGATGTTGGTTTCTATATGTTTAAACATCAAACGAACAGTTCGGATATGTTGGATTTGGCTGTTGATTACATCAAAAACGGCACAATATTGATTTTTTTCTCACTTAATTCTGTCTTCCACCGAACCTTTCAATCAAGAAAAAAAATAATAAAATATTATATAATAAGAAGAATTCTGAAATAAATAATTATGAAAATCTCAAAGTCTCATGTTTGAAAGTAAAAGACTCTTAGACCAAGTCCGACAGCAACCAACCACGCTGTAAGGTTTCTTTAAAAAATATATATATTTTAATCATATATATATTTATTATTTTCTAAGTTTCAAAATATAAAATGTTTTAGTTAAAACACACATATTAATAAATAGTTACTTTTAAAATATTTAACCAATCATAAATAAGACTAAATAATATAAAATATAAAATTAATTTAAAAATTGCATAGAAAATTGGAAACATCTTATATTATAAAACAAAAATATTTTTTTAAACATCGTAAATTATGAAACAGATAGAGTATCTTTTAGTAATAGTAACAATTAAAAAAATAACACCGTCTATTTATTAAGAGAAACGCTTTTTGACTAAGAAACTTAACTACCGATTTTCTCTTTTTTTTCTTCTCTCATTATTATATATATATATATATTTTAAAACAATTATGTTGATTAGCATCTCCAATGGGGTTGTTTAATGAGTTGCTCTATATTTTTATGGTCCAAAAATAAATCAAAAATTTCTAAATATGGCTCATTTAACACATAATTGTTTTTCAAAGAGGAATTGGAAGCAATCTATAAGATACAATAAGAGTGTGAACGGTTGCAGCGGTCAAGGCGGACAAATCCATCAGTGGATTAGACCACTTTTTATTCACCATTCATCTAATACAGTTTGCAGCGATGCAGTCTAAAAATAATATAAAGAAAACCGATGCGGACCAATTGTGAACCGTTTTTGTGTATAAATAGAGTTGGTCTACAACGGTCTACTAACCGCCTTTATATTTGGGATGGTCTAAACTACTAACGGATTTGGCCGCCCCGACCACAGTCACCAGTTAGACCCTAAGTGTTAAACTCTGGTAAAGTAATGAGAAAATAGAAAACACCATTTTTTTTTCTTTTTTGCCCATTTTCTTCTTCCTTTTTTTGCGACTCTCTCTCTCTCGAGACGGAACCGGCTATTCTCTTCCCTTGAATCGATTGATTTTTGACACCAATTTTATACTTCTCCTCTCTTTGAATTGTTTCGTCGTCTTCATCTCTTCATCTCTTCATCAGCCGTTGTACTTTCCAGTGACAAGAAAGAGAGAGTTCAGAGAGAGAGAGAGCGAGGCAGATCCTCATCGTCTTGGTTCTTGTTTCTTCCCCGATCTCTCGATTTTCTCCTCCGATTTAAGATAAATAAACCCTCCGATCTACTACTTGCCCTTGTGTTGGATCTCGATTACTACTCGAGTTACTTGGGATTTGATTTTGGTTGGATTAGATCGGTCAAACTATTGGAAATGTTTTGATATTAGCTCAACGATTGGTGTTTGACTTGATCTTAGTTGATTTACTTGTTGTATTTTGCTTCGGATCCGGATCATTTTGACTTGCTTTTTGTCTATAGAAATCAGAAATTTTGAAATGTTTGTTGAAGTTTGACTTAGAATCTGTTGATTTGACTCTGACGGATGAAGAAACCAAGTGATCATATCTGATGATACATGGCATGAATCCTTGCGATTTTATCATCCGATGAGTATGGATTCTTCAAATCTGGTTTTATTATGAGTCTGGTGATCATATTAATTAATGATGGAGGGTTACGCTGAATTGAATCTTACACAGAGATCGAAGCCTGTTTTTGATTAATCAAGCTTTTGCTTCTTTCTTGATGGCCGATGTTGATGATATTCAAGACAATGGTACTCGAATGGTCAAGGTTTAGTCATTTCTTCCTTACTTTTCAGGTTTTGTGGATTCTCTCACTTTTTGTTCAGATATATTGATACATGGATTATAATACACACTGCTTACTGAGGCTCCTCTTAACCCAAAAGCCAACAGAGAGAAGATTCGAGACCTTCAATTCTCCAGCTATGTATGTCGCCTTTCAAGATGTTCTATCACTTTACGCTAGTGGTCGTACAACCGGTTAGTACATTCATTGTTGACAAAGTTTTGTTTTCTGTTTTTAGTCACTATGTCTTATTTGATCACAGTGAAATGATGTTCTTTAAGTTTTGTGTTGGACTCTGGTGATGGTGTGTCTCACACTGTACCAATCTACAAAGGTTTCTCTCTTCCACATGCTATCCTTCGTCTTGACCTTGATGGTCGTGACCTTACTGATTACCTTATGAAGATCCTTACCGAGAGAGGTTACATGTTCACCACAACAGCAGAACGAGAAATTGTGAGAGACATCAAAGAGAAGCTTTCTTTTGTTGTTGTGGATTATGAGCAAGAGATGGAGACATTAAAAACCAGCTCCTGTATGTAAAATATTTTTGGTTTATTATTTCTGAATTATGTAAACTATTTTTGTTTTTTTTTAATGTAATATACATAAGTAATTAAAATAATTGTTTTGTTATTTTGGATTATTGAATATTTTTTAAAAATTTGATAAATAACAAAATTTGATAAATAATAAATAATAAAAAACTTTAATAGGGGTTCTCTAGTGAAAGATTAATTTTGTTAAAAATTGTAATTAGATTGATTTGATTAGTTTAATATTAATTATATGATTAGTTTAATTATGAGCAACTTATCAGTTTTTCTAATGGAGATTTTATAACAAAATAATACTATTATATATTATTATTTCTTTTATGAACAATAAGTTCTTACCAAAGATTTCCATTGCATATAATCTTACGTGTGAGAGAGGGACGGAAATAAAAAGAAGTAAAATACACATATCGTATTTGTGCTGGTGATAGAGTTTGAATGGTTGGAGCGGACAAATACGTTGGTGGAATAAACCGTTTTTTTATTTACCATTAATAAATGATGTCTGTGGTGATGCGAATCCAAAAAAATAAAAGAAAATTGCTGCGGACCAATCACACACTATTTTTAACGTATAAATGGAGTTTATCAGCGACAGTTTCCTGTCCAATCAACGGCTGACGAATTTTGTCTTATTCCAACAGCCGTAAGGTCATCTCCAATGCAAAGAGACTTTCATGGTCTCTCAAAATTATTTTAAATATAAAATTTGTTTGTATTTAAGTTTAGAGACTCTTTAATATCAATGAAATTTAGATGCCTCCAATGGTAGAAACCACATGAGTTTCTTTAGAATTTGAATTAAAAAAAATAATATCACTACAGAACTTGCTAAAGCTAGTCATACCAGAGAAAACACTTTTCTTTCTTATCCTACCAATTAATTCACATCGCCACAATCCTTCATGTCGCACCAAAAATATTTGAACTTCAATACAAAAATCGAGAAGAACAAAGCACAACGAGAGCTCAAGCAATCTAAACATTGACCAGTCTTTAAGATGAGGTTGTGAACAGAAAAGCCTCAACTATAATAGTTTACTCACCAAAAGAGATCTCTTCAGAACATTGACAATCTTTAAGATGAGGCAAATCACGCCTAGCCTAAAATCGTCTTAAATCATGAGAAGAATGAAGAAATAGACTCCATCATGAGTGACAACAAAGAACCCTAGTTTTCCAATTTTCATATAACCCTAATATTAATCAGATCTAAACAACCCTAATTAATCAAGATCTACAAAACGAAAACAAGAAAAATCGAACCAGGAGAAGCATAGATCATTTCACCAAACTCTCCAATTTTAAGTCCCCAATTTGCCGATGACATTCACCGAATATTGGACCACCGACGGTTTATATGATGCTCAGGATACGAGTTTCTGTTGGGATACAATCCAAGTCCCACATATGATGTTTAAAAAGACTATCATATAATATATAAAGGGTTAGGGTTAATCTACTAATGACCAATTGGTTTTTAGTTAGAAGCCCAAGATAAACCCAAATTTAACATGGTATCAGAGCCCAAGGTTAAAATTCTGGTGGACCTAGAAAAGTGGATACGGACATGCCTCTTGTTAACCCGAGTAATAAGGGCCCAAGAAGGGGTTTATTATCGATCCAAGTGGGATCGGTTCGAGATGGAGTTATCATCTCGAGCAGGCGTGTTAAAATCCCATATGTGGTTCTTGGTTTGAAGGGGGATTGTTGGAATACAATCCAAGTCCCACATCTGATGTTTAAAAAGACTATCATATAATATATAAAGGGTTAGGGTTAATCTACTAATTGCCAATTGGTTTTTAGTTAGAAGCCCAAAATAAACCCAAATTTAACAGTTTCCTTGCCAATCAGCTTCCAATTTCATAACCCAAATCGCTGCATTGTCTTCGTTTTCGCCATCACCATCTCTCGAGCGAGAAACAAAAAAACCGAGAAAGAGAGAGAGACTCGGAGAAGAGAAAGACCCAAAAAAAAAAAAAAACTTTTGTCTAAAATTTTAACCAATCATAAACCGCCACGTAGCGTCTCTTACCATCTCTAAAAACTCTCTTTTGAGAGATGATTCTACACATTTATTTTGTTTTTGATTTAATTTTCACCACTTTTCTTCGAGAGACTATGCTAAAGAGACTCCATTCCATTGGAGATGCCCTAAGTTCTGTAACTATTCAAACCCCATAAAGAGATGGTGGTTTCTTTCTGAAAACCAAATGAGGTAAACAACGATGATAATAATAATGACTGCATCTGCATGGATGATAGTATAATGTATGTGTTGTCACTGGCGCGTGAGCTCCCAATGGCTACGCGTGGATTTGAGTGTAAGATGGCCCGGTGTCAAAGAGAGGCTTGAAATTGAAAGCGAAGAGAACGTGCAAATGCAATCATCCTACTCAGATAGTATAGTCATATCTCTTATTACGTTTCTTTTTTAGTTTTGATTTGAAGATAGAAAAATAATTTAGATTATTAATGGCATGCATTTCATAATTCATACTACTACTGTATCATACGTGCTGAGGGTGAGTGGTTATATAACAACTTTATTAACTTACATATCGACGTCATTATAATGATTAATCTCTCTCTCTTTCTAACATTCATTCATCATTTCCAAATTTATAATACTAAAGTATACTACACCACTGCATCATACTGACTATTGAACGCATATGCATTTTTGTAGCACAAAAGAAAAAAAAAAGATAATTAAGCTTTAAGAGTATAAATTAAAAATGCATGCCTCGGAATATAGTATGAAACACGACAGACAGGTCAGATCAAATAATACGTCTGCAGAAAACTGTGTTTGCAAGTGTTAATAAATAGAAGTGTCAAAATCAGAAACACAAATTCTGTTGAATGCTGAAAAAAACAACAACAAGCTATACTAATTTTTATTAAGTATAATAAAATTTATATAAGAGAGAGGGATCGGAGTGATCGATTTTAAAACTCCAAAGTTTGACCACTCACTTGGGAGTTGGAGCCCAGAAGACACAGTCACTCCACACTTCAACTACTTTTAATTTCCCCAACATAACACGAGTGAGGAGGCAACTTTGATTTTTTTGCAGGCAGGAAATTAGAGAGGCAGGAAGAAGCTTAGGTATGGACTATGGAGTGGAGTAGTACAGGAGTGATGATATGGTAAGGTACCTGAGAAAGAAAGCTCTTTTAGCTTTTGCTAAAGTCCAAGACGAGAAACCAAACATCCTTTTGTACACAAACACAAAGACAACAAAAGCAGTGTTTCTTTCTTTTTCCTTGCCAACCCAAAGATAAAAGAGAGAGAGAGAGAGAGAGGTGGTCTGGCTTCTCAGAGTGTGTGTGTCTGTGTGTGTTTCCATGGATGTGTGCGAAGCAACTAGGATGGTGCTCTCTAGAATCCAGAGCTTAGACCCTGCTAATGCTTCCAAGATCATGGGTCTTCTCCTTCTTCAGGATCACGGAGAGAAGGAGATGATAAGGTTAGCTTTCGGGCCTCAGAATCTCCTTCATTCTGTCATAGCCAAGGCCAAGAAAGAGTTCGGTCTCATGGGCTCCTCCACTCTCAATGAGCATGAGCGGCTTTCTTTCTTTGATCGGAGAAGCGGCGGTTGCGTTTCCCACGATCTAGGGTTCGGATGGGGACAGTGCTCCAAGTCTATTCCGCCGAGACTTTCCCATCAGCTCACCGGCGGCCCTCGTTTTCCATTTTCCCCCAAAGGTGTGAACTTGCAGCAGAGTGAATCACAAAGGTTGGAGTTTTTTTTTTTTGCCTTTTTTTTAAAAAAAATTATTCACTCTTTTTTTTTTTTAATCATCTTGATGAGATACCTGAATGAAACTGTGTAGCCAAGCCACTGATTTGATGATGGGAGATGACTTGAATAAGTTGGGAAGTTGGAGGCCAGAGCGGATCGACCTTTGGGCCATGGCCTGCTCGGCATCCAGACAGATCTATCTGACTTTCCCGGTTGACAGTGTCTTCAGGGAAGAGGATGTTTCCAACTACTTCAGGTAAGGCTTAACAAGAACCCTGGAACCCAATTCTTAATTCTTATTTGTCTATTTAAAAAAAAAAAACAATGTTACGTTGGTGCAGTACCTTCGGGCCAGTTCAGGACGTGAGGATTCCGTACCAGCAGAAGAGGATGTTTGGGTTCGTTACCTTTATGTATCCAGAGACGGTGAAGAGCATTCTCGCCAAAGGGAACCCTCACTTTGTGTGTGATTCCAGGGTTCTTGTTAAGCCTTACAAGGAGAAAGGAAAAGTCCCTGACAAATACAGGTACACACATACTTTTTCTGATGCTCTGTTTCCTCTTTTGTCTTTACGACGCATATTTTTTTCTCTTGTGCAGGACTAAGCCATCTCCGACCGGCCTTGATTCTATGGACATTATGGGTCTCCAGCTTGGTAAACAGCTCTTTGTCTTTCATATTCCCCTGCCCTAAGAGTTTGGGTTGGTATTGATTGGATTGTGTGTAGGGGGTAGCGCTTTTCATGACAACGCCCAAGATCTGTTGTGGAAGAGTAGGTTGGAAGAAAGAGCTCTTGAGCTTCAGAGCAGAAGGCTGATGAATCTGCAGCTTCTAGACGTCAAGAAGCAAATTCAACTCAGTTACGACCAAACACTGCTTGTTTCTCCACGATTAGGTTCGGTTTTGCTCTGATTGGGCAATTTACGCTAGTCTGAAAATGTGTACTAACTTGTTCTCTCTCTCTCTCTCTCCTGCAGACAACTCTCTGCTGGCAGTTTCAAGCAACCAGAGAGTGTCTACCAAAGAGAATGATGAGGATAGAATCAAACTTCCAGAGAGGTATATATGTTCTAGGAGTTGCCAGTTTGATAGTCTGTTTTGTGAGCTTTGAAGAAGATATGAGTATTTTTGTTTCCCGTACGTACGTTGTACAGCTTGGAGGATGATAGATNAGGCTTAACAAGAACCCTGGAACCCAATTCTTAATTCTTATTTGTCTATTTAAAAAAAAAAAACAATGTTACGTTGGTGCAGTACCTTCGGGCCAGTTCAGGACGTGAGGATTCCGTACCAGCAGAAGAGGATGTTTGGGTTCGTTACCTTTATGTATCCAGAGACGGTGAAGAGCATTCTCGCCAAAGGGAACCCTCACTTTGTGTGTGATTCCAGGGTTCTTGTTAAGCCTTACAAGGAGAAAGGAAAAGTCCCTGACAAATACAGGTACACACACACTTTTGCTCTTCCCATGACTATATAGCTTGCTTCTTCTGATGCTCTGTTATTTTCTTTCTGCAGGACTAAGCCATCGCCGGATGGATCCCCGACTGGCCTTGATTCTATGGATATTATGGGTCTCCAGCTTGGTAAACAACTCTTTGTCTTTCATATTCCCCTTCACTAAGAGTTTGGTTGGTATTGATTGGATTGTGTGTAGGGGGGACTGGGAGGGTTTTTCATGACAACGCTCAAGATCTGTTGTGGAAGAGTAGGTTGGAAGAACGAGCTCTTGAGCTTCAGAGCAGAAGGCTGATGAATCTGCAGCTTCTAGACGTCAAGAAGCAAATTCAACTCAGTTACGACCAAACACTGCTTGTTTCTCCACGATTAGGTTCGGTTTTGCTCTGATTGGGCAATTTACGCTAGTCTGAAAATGTGTACTAACTTGTTCTCTCTCTCTCTCTCTCCTGCAGACAACTCTCTGCTGGCAGTTTCAAGCAACCAGAGAGTGTCTACCAAAGAGAATGATGAGGATAGAATCAAACTTCCAGAGAGGTATATATGTTCTAGGAGTTGCCAGTTTGATAGTCTGTTTTGTGAGCTTTGAAGAAGATATGAGTATTTTTGTTTCCCGTACGTACGTTGTACAGCTTGGAGGATGATAGATTGCCAGACAGCCCATTTGCATCACCCACACACCATTTTCTGGAGTTTGACAAATCTGGAGCAGCTGCAGACACTAACGGTTCAGGCTCATCGTCGCCATCTTTTGATCACGATGAGTCTACTACATTGACAGACTCTCGCAAATCCTATAACTGCCAAATGCCGAGCTTATCAATGACGGGGATGTTACCAGGCAGCAGCGGACCAGCCTGTCGCGTTGGGATCTAAATCTATTTAAAATAACTAACCAGAGAGAGGTAGATTGTAGTCTGATGAGAGAGAGATAGGGGTAAATTGGTCATACTGATGAATGTGGAAAAGATTGTACATGTTAACAATGTCTCCTTTGCCATGTCATTGCAGGAAGAAAAGATTAACCCAAAAGTGATGAGCAATTTACTGAGACGTGGATGTAAGATAGAAGAGAGAAGAAGATGGGGAAGGTTGTTGTACCATTTAGAAAGACTTAGTAAATGAGTCCGTGAATGTGTTATGGAATGGATGGACCACAGCACAGGCGACCTTTAATTTTATAATCATATAGATATATAACTAGGACAAGAAGAGTGTGTAAGTGTAACCAACCAATCTTTAGTAATTTATTCAAGAGAAGAAGAAAGGTAGGTTTGTCTTTGACATACGATCAATATATATTTTTTTTAGTTTTGTTTTGGACAAACATTCATATACATCCACTGTTGGTTGAAACTGCCAATTTCTATCACAAGGTAGGTTTACTTGTCAACATGGTCTCACAGAAGCTATAGAGTGTAATAAAGTCAAGCCCATCATGTATTGTATGTGCTTGCCCATACAACAAAATCAATACGTGTAATTTCTTTTGACTTTTAGTAAGTGATTACACAACATATATACAATAGTGCGTACCGAAGGACAAAAGTAGGTTAACCACGGCTTTGGTCGGAATCTTTCGTAGTTCATGTCTGTCGTTTTGTAATGGACCACAGTAAGTAATTCCGTTTTATCGAAAAATCGATTTGGGAAATATTGGGCCTGAAAGTTAAAGAGTATAGCTAAGCCCAAACCAATAGAACCCAACACAAATGGAAGGGAAATTAATAGTGAGCGAGTTGGGAGTGTGTTTTTCGTCTACACCGACGATGAATGTGTCAGAGTCAGTTTCAGTCGTAGTAGCAATTGGGGAGATATATATATATATATATATCTCATCGGAATCATC
>NC_025691.1:70045-71684 GCF_000633955.1 Camelina sativa
AAGACTGGTGCCTTTGGAAAGATTCTGTGGCCAGGCGCAAGTATTGCCAATGGATCATATCTAGATTTTCTCCTGACAAAATTATCCCACTTGGCACCGAAATGGGATCTCCACTCCTCTCTTGTTGTGTAATGTGGCAGATACTGCTTCAACCCTATACCTGCTGCTTCACTGAATTCTAGTATTCTTTGGTTCCGCTTCAAGATTTGTTCAACTCCATCGTCCTTGCCTGGAACTGCCGATGTTAGGATCGCCACTAGGTAGAATATATCTTCCTCCGGTGTTACTGCTGATGTTCGATTGTCCCACCTGCACAAAAACACGACCCAACATTGCTTTATCTTTATCTTTTTCTTTTGTTAACAACTTAACTAACTAACTAACTAACTAGCTAACAAACTAGTATATACTGATCCAACAATTAGTCTTTGAGATTGAATATATTCTTATCTTTCTTACTTTGCTTTGTTCACCGGGTACACTATAACTGGCCCGTTGCTTGTATCGGTTAGGATGTTTCCGAATACTCCTTTTGCAAATTCTTTCACTGTGCTTCTTGGTACCAGGAGGTTCAGCCATGGATGTGGAACCTCCCATTGCCCTTTCGATCGAAGTTTTACCTCTGACACATGTACCCTGTCCAAGAATGCTTCATATGTTACCTCCGATGTAAACAGTGTCGACGAGATGTAGCTTAGTTCACTTAATGTTTCTTTGACTCCCTGGATTTTTGAATGTTTCAAAAGACAAATAAATATTCAGTTTCATTGTCATCATATCCAAGATTTCTACAATTGCTTGTATGTATTCTCACCTGGCTGATGACATCTTTGTTGTCGAGCTTGAAGTAGTACTTGGCTACCTCCAAACAATACAGAGTCCTTCCATCAGATTTGAATTGGCTGGCTTGTAAAGGGTCCTCTGGGGTGAAAGATAACCTCCAGTTGTTCAGGAGTCCCGTCCGGTTTATTATCACAAACCCTTCAACGTAGTCCAATTTGTTATCTGCAGAAATAAGACGCTCTTGGTCCTTGATAAAGGCAGAGAAATCCTGGTACAACACCCTTACCCATTTTACCTGTTCATTCATTAGTACAGCAGTTATCACACCCCCACCTCTTTTTGTTTTTGTATTTAAAACGACTAAGTTTGCTTGTGTTTACCATGGTTGGTGCTGCTTCCAGTGCTATTCTTGCCCGTGTTATGATGCCAAACTGACCTAACCCACCAAGAACACCATGAAATAAGTCGCTGTTCTGCCTCTCTGAACAGTTTAGGATCTCGCCTTTTCCTGCATTCAATAGGCCGCATGACATTAGTGAGTATACATACATACATATATTCATTTACGGCAATATCTCTCCCCTCTATTCTGCCTCTGATGCTTTTTTTTTTGTTTCGAAACAAAAATCACGATATGCTTGCTGCTACTTTTAATCTTTTAAAGAAAGAGCTAACCTGTGACAACCTCCAGTTGATGAACATTGCTGATTTGTGGTCCATGTCGGAATGCCTGGCCGCTGATTCCAGCATTGGAAAGAGTGCCACCTACAGTTAAATGTAGGTAATCCGTCCACGACTTTGGTGCAAGGCCGTACTTGAGGGTCTCATGCAAAATGTTTATCCACAGCTCACCACC
>NC_025691.1:72106-81173 GCF_000633955.1 Camelina sativa
GACCTAACCCACCAAGAACACCATGAAATAAGTCGCTGTTCTGCCTCTCTGAACAGTTTAGGATCTCGCCTTTTCCTGCAGTCAATAGGCCGCATCACATTAGTGAGTATACATACATACATACATTTACGGCAATATCTCTCCCCTCTGATGCTTTTTTTTTCTTTTGTTTCGAAACAAAAATCACGATATGCTTGCTGCTACTTTAATCTTTTAAAGTAAGAACTAACCTGTGACAACCTCCAGTTGATGAACATTGCTGATTTGTGGTCCATGTCGGAATGCCTGGCCGCTGATTCCAGCATTGGAAAGAGTGCCACCTACAGTTAAATGTAGGTAATCCGTCCACGACTTTGGTGCAAGGCCGTACTTGAGGGTCTCATGCAAAATGTTTATCCACAGCTCACCACCAGACACATCTACATATGGAGCCGGAACATCCTCCACAGTGTGGACCTGCAGCTTCTGGGGATGGAGAGATTCCATGCGTATAACAATCCCATTTCTTGTTTGTGCTTGGCCTTGGAGTGAGTGTCCACGACCTCTCGCTGCCACTGTCAGCTGTGAATGAGGGCCCATCATCCAGATGTGTCGTATCGCTGAGGCGATGTCGCTTACCGATTTTGGATGTAAGACCGCCAGAGGAATCAACTGGTATCGATTTCCAAAATCTTTGGAGGCCTCATGGACATGTTCAAAATCCAAGTTGCCTACTAGGGGAAGGGCCTTCAAAGAAGAAATGTTGCTAGAGAAGCAGCAAGCTAACTTAAAGGCTATGCAGCTGAGAAGCAAGATGGTGAAGCTTCTTACTATAAGCATGGTTCTTTTCCTAAGGAGGCATGCATGTAGATAGCTCATATGGATGGCCTCTTGATTTTCTGAGAGACAAGAGTAATGAACCAAAGATGTAAAAAAAAAAAAAAAGGGTTTGATCTTATTTTAAAACGCTAGTGTGACTTTGAATGGCCGAGGCAACCGATATTTTTTTTGTTTGTTGGTTGTTGGGGACTGCCTGTCTACGAAGGGTTATAAATAGCCTTTGAAATTTCACTTTTTGAGCTGAGAGGCCTTTCTCTTTCTTTGTTGGTTGGCATAGAGAAGCCATAAAAGAAGGAGCCTAGTTGAAGGAAAAAGTCACAAGAAAGAAAGAAAGATCTCACGAATCTTTTTTTTTTTTTTTTTGATAACAGTTACACCCACAATCTTGGCTTTTTCGAAGAAAAGGCAGACAAGATCATACCATAACACACTTTTACTTTGGAAACTTACCATTTGAAGGATTCCCTTATTTATCCTCTTATCTCATAGTAATATTTATCCCTTTCCCAGTCGTCGTAGGTATAGGTATTTTGCTTTTTAGGCTGAGAGAGAGAGAGAGAGAGAGAGAGAGAGAGAGAGAGATGTATAGATATATCTGTGAGTGATTGTATGCCACACTTCTTTTTTTGCAGGCTTTTGACTCGGATGAAANCATCTTGGTCCCAAGATATATAAAATATGCCTTGGAACCATTTGTCAGCCAAAGGGTCGAAGGGACGGCTGTGGTGGTGTTGGAAGTGGACTGGTCCACGACTGTGACCCCTGTGCTAACTTGTCAGCTTAAACTCTAATTGGTGCGTCCTTCCCACCTTCACGTGGCTTTGTTCCCATTAACGTATAAAGTGTGTTTGTGTCTACCTCGCCTCGATTCCTATCGTTTAGAAGATATTATTATATGATTCTGTTTCTCACAAAGAAAAGAGACTAGTAGTTGGATCCGTGTCTTGCTACTATACTGCCTTTGCATTATATTTTGTGAAAAAAATATATATATATATCACGAGTTTTTGTGTCATTGTGTTCTCTCTCGCTCTCTCTACTCACAAATATCAATTGCGAAAAGCCTTGTTAGGTCTGAATGGGCTACTAATCAAATTTTGGGATAGAGTATGATTGGGAACAAACGGTCCATTTGAAGCCCACAACACTTGCAAAGTCTAGTCCGATCCGAACCTCAACATGTAAGGGACTACTTGCTACTAAGGTCATCTTTATAGGAAGAACGTAAGGGGTGTTCTTAATCCAAAAAAATAGAAAAATAATAAATAGTGGCTAAGAACACTTTTTTTAATTTTTGATGTAGNTGCTCTCTGTGGGAAATTAGGAGGCAATTTCAGTATTGTTGGGACCCAACAACACAATCCTCTGTAACCCCAAAAGCTAAATGACAGCTCAAAGGAAAGCAAAGCAACCAATGAGTAAGTCTTCCTGTTACTGATTTAAAGGCCCTCCCATTGCTGCAGCTAGCTATCTGACAAAACTAAATGAATCATCCCTTCTTTTCTTAAATTCTTTTGATCAGACATTATTATTATGATCATTAGCTTTTAAAATTATGTCTTAGTTTTTTACTTTTGCTAAACATCCGGCAGGTGGATAACAGAGAGGGACTCACTGCTTCTTCAGACAGAATCATCTGGGGTGGTCCATGACCATTTTTGTTCGAGGGGGCTTAATTTGTCCCTTTGTTTTTATTCTTGGTTTTTATTAAAGGCTACTACTATCTCTTTGGCAATCAGAGAGTTACTATCAGTTTCCTCAAGATTAGGATCATGGATTAATGGCGCTACGGTGTCAGCAATAGTAACCAGAAAGGTATATAATGTTATGGAGGATTAAAAAAAATAAAGAGAAGAAAAGAGACTGAGACTCGGTGACAAGAGGTGGCCCAGTGAAGATTGTGCACCCATATTAGAAATCTCGGGTGTAGCAGTAGTAGGGTCAGAAAGAGATGATGATGAGTTCCAGAGTTTGACCAGTCCAGTTTTGAACAGTGAAGAAAGAAGTTGGGTTCTTCTCAACTCATTGGTGCGGTGGTGGGCATTGCAGAAAGCAGAATGAGGTGTGAACTGAAAACAGAGTTGGTGGTAATGGTTGGTCTCTAGAAGCAGAGGAGAAGCGACCAGAGAGCACTAGCGGGAGAGTCGTGGGGCATAGCTTGTCCCAAGCCATCTTGGTCCCAAGATATATAAAATATGCCTTGGAACCATTTGTCAGCCAAAGGGTCGAAGGGACGGCTGTGGTGGTGTTGGAAGTGGACTGGTCCACGACTGTGACCCCTGTGCTAACTTGTCAGCTTAAACTCTAATTGGTGCGTCCTTCCCACCTTCACGTGGCTTTGTTCCCATTAACGTATAAAGTGTGTTTGTGTCTACCTCGCCTCGATTCCTATCGTTTAGAAGATATTATTATATGATTCTGTTTCTCACAAAGAAAAGAGACTAGTAGTTGGATCCGTGTCTTGCTACTATACTGCCTTTGCATTATATTTTGTGAAAAAAATATATATATATATCACGAGTTTTTGTGTCATTGTGTTCTCTCTCGCTCTCTCTACTCACAAATATCAATTGCGAAAAGCCTTGTTAGGTCTGAATGGGCTACTAATCAAATTTTGGGATAGAGTATGATTGGGAACAAACGGTCCATTTGAAGCCCACAACACTTGCAAAGTCTAGTCCGATCCGAACCTCAACATGTAAGGGACTACTTGCTACTAAGGTCATCTTTATAGGAAGAACGTAAGGGGTGTTCTTAATCCAAAAAAATAGAAAAATAATAAATAGTGGCTAAGAACACTTTTTTTAATTTTTGATGTAGAACTGATCTTGGTTCAGTTCTAAGCTGACGTGGCAAGCTGTGAATGGATACAATTTTTTGCAAATAATTTTTCACAAATTAAAAGAGGATCTGATTGAGAATATATGGAATAAATTTGGACATTAAACTATATATTAATTAAATAAAATGTTTGTGTGCTTTAATTAAGTAATATGTTTTTTTATATTTAATGTTTTTGTTGTTTCATAAAAATTTGGTATTGTATTTTGAATTTTAGTAAAAATTTTATAAATTTGCAATTTAAATGTTATTTTATAAGTTTTTATAATTGTAATATATTTAAGAATATTATATTATTAAATCTTATGATCTTAAACACATGTTCTCCCAATAATTAACTTTTTAACAAAAGATTTTAACTACTGATCTTACATTATTTTCATAATATTTTTAGTCTAAGAACATCCAAAACTGCTCCCCCTATAAAGATGCCCTAACACATACGAGTAACGTACACACACATGAGTGAGTAGCAGCAATTTTGAATCAAAACTAGGATTTAACTCGTAGTACACCACAAGACAAATATTTTATATAAATGTTTTTTAAAAAAGTAGATAGTGTGAGTTTCTATGATTTTTTGTATTGATGTTGCACTTTTGTATATATTTTGGTGTTTTTTAATAACTCATAATATTTATTATTGAATTTATGTGGGTTGAATTTGAGAAAACTATAATTATTTGAATATTTAAGGCAATAGGATATTTAACATGTAATGGTGGTGTATGATTTTGATTTTTTTTGCAGAAAAATCTTACAATAAAAATAACAATTAAATATTTTAATTTGAACTATATTTCTTCGATTCAAATTCCGAGTCTATTTGCCAAGATTGATATGACCTTTCTTTATAGTATGTTCGGTACTTTGTCAATCATCTTGTATGTTATTACAGATCAATTAATCGTAGAACAGTTTTCATTAATCAAGTCCTCCGTTGTTAGCACTGAGACTAAAGAGCTCAAACAGAAGAGTAGAAGAGCGGCAAGAGCTTCTTTGGAAAAACATTTTCTCTTACACTAGTAAAACATGTTCATATAGCTACGTGTGATTGTTACGGAAAAAGTAGTAGCAAACTATAACTACAGAAAGTTACAAATTAGTGACAAAGTATTAGTTAATTTAATTTGTAGCTAATATGTCACTAAACGTAGGTATATAATGACGGATAGTAACAAAAGAAAAGTGTAGCAATATTGCTTCAAAGTTTGTGACACAAAGTATCGTAGCTCTGGTGCACACAACATAAGTCGTCACAAATTGTAGTTAATAATTACTAAAATAATGTAAAATTATGAAAATATAATTCAAACATTTTGATACAAACTCGTTGTAACTCGTTGTAACTAAAGAAAGGTTTAGACTCGTTGTAACATACAATATGAATAAATATAATATTACAAATATACAAATAATTATAAAAATTAGTTAGGTATAAGTGTAACATATATATATATATATATACTAGAAAAGAGCCCGCACGATGTGCGGGTTTGAAATTTTATAAATTAAATTAAATTTAATNAAACTATAATTATTTGAATATTTAAGGCAATAGGATATTTAACATGTAATGGTGGTGTATGATTTTGATTTTTTTTGCAGAAAAATCTTACAATAAAAATAACAATTAAATATTTTAATTTGAACTATATTTCTTCGATTCAAATTCCGAGTCTATTTGCCAAGATTGATATGACCTTTCTTTATAGTATGTTCGGTACTTTGTCAATCATCTTGTATGTTATTACAGATCAATTAATCGTAGAACAGTTTTCATTAATCAAGTCCTCCGTTGTTAGCACTGAGACTAAAGAGCTCAAACAGAAGAGTAGAAGAGCGGCAAGAGCTTCTTTGGAAAAACATTTTCTCTTACACTAGTAAAACATGTTCATATAGCTACGTGTGATTGTTACGGAAAAAGTTGTAGCAAACTATAACTACAGAAAGTTACAAATTAGTGACAAAGTATTAGTTAATTTAATTTGTAGCTAATATGTCACTAAACGTAGGTATATAATGACGGATAGTAACAAAAGAAAAGTGTAGCAATATTGCTTCAAAGTTTGTGACACAAAGTATCGTAGCTCTGGTGCACACAACATAAGTCGTCACAAATTGTAGTTAATAATTACTAAAATAATGTAAAATTATGAAAATATAATTCAAACATTTTGATACAAACTCGTTGTAACTCGTTGTAACTAAAGAAAGGTTTAGACTCGTTGTAACATACAATATGAATAAATATAATATTACAAATATACAAATAATTATAAAAATTAGTTAGGTATAAGTGTAACATATATATATATATATATACTAGAAAAGAGCCCGCACGATGTGCGGGTTTGAAATTTTATAAATTAAATTAAATTTAATGAAAATATATTAAAATTTGTTGTACGTTATTTATAAATTTTATTTTTGTTACAATACACTGAGTTATATCCATTTACAAATTTTTGTTTTATGTTATTATTAAAAGTGTATTTTTTATATCTAAATATACTATATGTTACAAATATATTTTTTATCACCACCTAGAAAATGTCTATATGAACACATTAATCCAACTATTTTACTTTCACTTCTGCATATTTTTTTAATTACTAAAATTGTTGGCTCAAAAAACATTTCGAATAAAAAATATATTACATAATATACTAATCAATGATGTATCATCAAAATAATGTATGACCACCATGGAGAAAACCTCGACTCTGCCCTTATCCATTATAGAAAGAATCTTGCGTTCAACATCCTCCACCATGGAGAAAACTATGGCTCCGCCTTCCTCACTTGGAGAAATAACCTTGCGTCTAACCTCCTCCACTTTCCTCCCTTGGAGAGATAACCTTGTGTCTAACCTTCTACACCATAGAGAGAACCTCGGCTCTGCCCTCCTCCAGTGTGGAGAGAACATATCCACGTGTTTTTGCTATCTCAAAATGGCTTGTTCCAACAACCAATGAAAGTAAACACCTTTTTCTAACGTCACAAAATCTTTTGATAATAACTAATGCTATATTTCCCAATGTATTCGTGTAAATGTCTTTGATACACCATGATGTAGTCTCTGTCTCTGTAATGTCCCAACCGTCACCATGCTTAGTGAGCCCTTGTCCACTCTCAGTCCATAGGCCCACCTTCCTAAGTGGGCCCTACATCTATTCCCGGCCCGTGGATCCACCCATATTCGATGGTCGGTTTGTTGCTGGAAGGCTTTAAAAACTTGCTTACCGATATTACAAATCAACAAATGATCTTTTTATGTGTTTTATCCTTACTCGTACAGTTCTGACAATCACTTCCAGGAAGGTCACTCATCATGAAGTTCTCTGAGGACCCTTGACCGAAAAAAGAATTGCATTTCGGTGACATATGTGGCCAAATCAATTCTTTTAAACATTTTCGCAATCCAAGGTGTCACAGTCTTTGAGCTCATGTAGATCTATCAACAACGATTTATGTCAACATATATCGCATATATTAATCTTTTTTTTTGTCAACATATTAATCTTACCTATTCCCAACTGAAAAAGAAGAAAGTATGAGAAAATTTTGGTTTTAAAAAAAGCAAAATTTACCTTTCCATTTAAAATTTTTTTCCAATTAAACAAATTGAAAGCTGTGTTTTTGAATAAATTATTTAAATATGAGATGATCTATGCTTATATAAGTGAGTATTTACAAAATTTAGAATTAATAATTAATTGTATATTTTTCTTAATCCTTTTTCCTATTTTTTTTTTGTAGAATTAATAACTTAAAATTAAAAATAAGTAAATAATATTATAATTTCGAATTTTATGAAATATATATATATATATATATGTAATCTCCTTATAATTATTTGTAAAAACTTTATATTTTTTTTTTATAAATTCTGTAATTTTCGATAATTATCTATTTACATTATTAATAATTTTTTAAACAAAATATTTTAATTATGTTGTAATCAAATTCCTCCTATTAAATTTAATTTTTACACATGTCAAAATATTATACTGATCACTTGACACATGTAAAAATCCTATTAATGACTAACTTTCAAAACCCAACTTTATATAATAAGATATATTTTAATACATATTAAATACTAGTTACTTATATATTTAAATCTCTAAATTATCAATTCAATTATCATATATATTCAAAACTAAAATTCTCAATTCCTAAAACTTAAATTCCAAACCCTGTATAATAAAGTCTAAACCTTTAATTTTATACTCATACATAAAAATTAACAAAAAATTATAAAACTAAATAAAAAAAAAACAAAATAAACGAGAAAGCCTCTTATTGGCTAATCCGTAGAGACGCGGATTGGAAGTTGGCTTATCCTCCACCGTTGATGAATTAAATCTAACGGCTAAAATCTTCTCCTTTTTTATTTTCTTTTGGTTAAAACTTCTTCTCCTCAGTCTCCCCTTTATCGTCTCTTTCATCATCTTCTTCTTCTTCTTCGAAATTATTCGAAACCCTAAACCCAGAACCAAAAACCAAGCGACCAAAAACCTCATATCACGATGGGCGTCGACCAACCCACACAGCAGCAAGAGACGGATTCGCCGTGACCATCGTTGGCGGGAGCAGAACTAGTTTCATTGAAACATCAACGGGGAACTCTTTGAGCTACGCGCGAGACTTTTCACCTTCTTATTTCCATAGATCTGATGGTTTATCTACACTTAATTCTACCTTCTTCCTTGACGAATCTAAGGATTGAACTTTTATCTTCTATTCTGATTTCGGTTTTGGTGTAATATACATATAGGTTGTCTTCGATCTCAAACCACTTGATTCGAGTCTCTCTAGCTCTTGATCTCTCTCAAGGTATTGTAGGTTTCTTCTGAACTGTTTTATTGGATCGAATTTTAGGCTAGCTCGAAATCCAGGGTTGAAATCGCCGTTGCTCGCTGTGTTATTATCCCTTTTGCACGTTGCTGTGTTTGTTGATGCTTTGATTGATGTTGAGTTGTGATATTACTTCGTTTTGAAATAGAGTTCTGATAGCGTTAAACAATGGAAAGGTTTTTGAATGAAGGCCCAACTCTGCTACAGTAGCATAAGTGGGAACCTTCTCAATTGCAACTCAAGATTACAGAATTTGGTGAGGCTTTTCAAGTTTATAACTGAAGATTACAGAATTTTGTAAATTAGTTGATAGAATTTGGAGATGGTTCTTACAAGTTTATAGCTTTAAGTTTCTTGCATATTGAATGTCATTGTAGCTCAATCATGAATCATATTTTAAGTAGCTACTTGCATCAGTGAGCTGGCAACTATGGAAGAAGTATCCCTGATGATGGGTTGCCTTATGATTATCTCAGAATGTTAATCTCAGCTTAACTCAACTCTGTTTCAGAAAAGGTTTTGGTGTGGATGTTCTGAGACTTGG
>NC_025691.1:81486-89826 GCF_000633955.1 Camelina sativa
GAATTCTAAGCTGTTGAAAGAGAACCACAAAAGCTGAGAGACGAGCTTTTCAACATGTTGTAAATTAGTTGATAGAATTTGGAGATGGTTCTTACAAGTTTATAGCTTTAAGTTTCTTGCATATTGAATGTCATTGTAGCTCAATCATGAATCATATTTTAAGTAGCTACTTGCATCAGTGAGCTGGCAACTATGGAAGAAGTATCCCTGATGATGGGTTGCCTTATGATTATCTCAGAATGTTAATCCCAGCTTAACTCAACTCTGTTTCAGAAAAGGTTTTGGTGTGGATGTTCTGAGACTTGGGTTCTCTTCTTTATGCAGGAACTGAGAATGGGGATGGTAATCATGCTACCAACGAGCAAATGGCGGTGTCCAGTACCACACTGCCTCTTGTTATAGTTCCTGCTCCAACATATAACAAAGAGAATGGAGTCATGTGGGGATCTTCTCCTGATCTCCGGGAAGTGCCCATGAAACCATACCATCACCAGTCAACCTGCTCAGATTCTCCTTGTGTATCTGAATCAGGCTCAAACCTTCAGCAAGCGAGAAGTAATACAGAACCTGAAGCAACAGCTGAAGAGACATGACGACGTGATCGTTGAGATGCAAGAACTTGTTATCAAGTAGTGTGTTCATCTATTTTTTTTGTATTATATTTTTTTAGGAGTATCACTACAGTTTTTAGAAATATTCTTATTTTTAATTATGTTTTTAATTTTATTTGTAATACAGTTTTTTAAAAATGATGGTTTCATGATAATAATTATAGTATTTTTATTTTAATATCATTTCATTCCAAAAGTAAAACATTATTCATAATTTATAAATAATTCATAAAATTAAAAATATTTATATAAATACAATTCAACAATAGTCATAAATTTGTTAGAGAGAGCTAGTAACATGTTGTATCAATTTGTTACATTTTTGTTCGTTATTTTTTATAGCTAATTGTTACGAATTTTTCCAACTCAATGTGTGACAAATTGCGACAGATTTTTGTCTCAACCAGTCGCTATGTGCTACTAATTATCTTGTATCAAATTAGTAGCAAATTACCACAATTAGTGACGGATGGAAAATTTGCTATGACCAAATAATTACTAAATTATTTTGTGGCAAATTAGTAACAAATATTTTTTTGCTAAAAAAATAGGTTATACCTACAAATAAAATCGTAACTATACACAACTATTCTTCTAGTGTTATCTCTATTTGTTGACAAAAGCCACAGATTAAATGGCCACTAAGTTAGATTTCTTTTCCATGAGTGAATCTTGATCGAGTATGTCTGAAATATTAGTACCTCTTGTTAATGATAGAATTAATAAGCTTGATTTTGTTTGTATAAAAAATGAAATATAAGGCCATTGTCACCTTGTAGAGATGGACACCAAAGGGGAAAGTAGTTTTTTTTTACTACATAATTGATCGAGATAGTTGGTGTTTCGTTGTACATGAGGTAACACGGTTTCCATACAAAACAAATAAAAAATCATTATATTGGTTAAACATGATTAAAAGTTCTCCAAATTTCAATAACTTACCTGTGCAGAAGGAGGTACCCATAACTGGAGTTGGATAATGTAAACCAAGGGTCGCGTTATATTTGTGTTGTCTTGTAGAAAATACTTTGATGTTCTTTCATGTCGTACAGAGCTGTTCTCCAAAATTGAAGTTATTTGAGAGTTGTCTCTTAAGCCTGAAAAATCCAGAAAATAAGTAAGTGACTATATGTGGTCAAATAACAATTTTTGTCCCTTTTTTATATATTAGTAAGCTGTAAATAAGAGATTAATTAGTAAGCTGCAAATGAAATCTCTTATTTACAGCTAAGGGGTCAATACTTACTCCTTTCACTTCCTGAATGATCTGCTGAAGAGAAGTTGATGGTTTGGAGGTGTATGTTTTTGTTCTTCTCTCCTTGTACCTTTTAATCATAATTCCGTTAGCTGCCTGAAAATATCAAAATACCTATTCAGTAAATGTACCCCACAAGGTACACGGCAATCTCTGTCTCTCGTTACTATACAATTTTTTTTTCTATCATATAGTAATGAAAAGAACTGTAGGTTATAAATATTAAAGTCTATTAAACTCACTTTAATCTCTTAATTCGAAATCAAGCTTGTTTGGCTTGCTGTTCAACTCTAGCATTTGTATCTCCCAATATTAACGATTGGGCCAAGCACATCTAGGGAAAAAAATTAATTAGTTTATAGCATAGCAGAAAAAAAAATTAATATATATTATACTATTGTGGATATCAGTACGATTTGGAGCATATTGGGAAAAACGTCTTTTTCATACTTGAACAATTACAATATGTTGAATTCATACATCAGATTATTGATTGTGCTTAAACATACATTAGTTTTAAAATATTTGAATTTCATACATGAACTTTTAATTTTTTGTCTAAATATACATACCGTTAGTATTTCCGTTTAGTCACTATGACGTGGAATCCACATGTACAGAAGTATTGAAACAACGTCGTTTTGGGTTATGTTGGAAAATAAAAAATTGAAGCAAATCGACTAAGACTACCATCGAACCCAAGACCTTTTACATACAGAAGAAAGTTAAATACCACTAAGCTACAGAAGCTTTTGTTGTCACTTCAACAAATATATATATATATATATATATATATATATATAAATAACAATGGCGGTTCATCTTCTTCCTCATAATAACCATGGGAACTATACCCAGAAATCAAACTGTTCCAAGACACAAAATCTCTACCCAACAATCCCATTCTGGCATACATATCCACAAGTGCATTACCTACATACAAATCCGATTCAAAACCCATCTCCAGCATTTGTTCATAAACCAATTCTCCAATCTTCGCACAGGCTTTAATAACCGAAGGAAACCTGTACTCATCAGGAGAAACTCGCTGGAAAACAGAGAAGGAAAAGGCAGGTTCACGAAAATGTGGGGTTAAAGAGAAGAAGTTGAACCACTATTGTTATTATATATATAGATATTCGTTGTAATTGTAACAATAGCTTATGTAGCTCAATGATATATAACTTTCTTTTGTATGTTGAAGGTCTTAGGTTCGATGGTAGCCTTAGTCGATTTGCTTCAATTTTTAATCTTCCAACATAACCCAAAACGACGTAGTTTCAATATTTCTGTACACGTGGATTCCATGTCATAGTGAATTAACGGAAAAACTAACAAAGTTACTCATTAAACACATTTATGTATATTTAGGCACAAAATTGAAAGTTTATGTATATTTAGACAAAAAATCAAAAGTTCATGTGTGAAATTCAAATATTTTAAAACTAATGTATGTTTAAGCACAGTCAATAGTGCAATGTATGAATTCAACATATCGTAATTGTCGAGATATGAAAAAGATATTTTTCCGAGCATATTGGATCTTCTGTTCACAGTTTCACGTTATTTATAGAGTTCCTTGGTGACGATAGAATTCGGTGTGGGTATCAAATCAAATATTTAGTATGTAGGTAAGGAATATCCCATTGAAGTGTCGTGTAGGTGTACTAATTAGTTTCTATTGGTGTATTTTAGCGACTTTATGAATATATATTACAGAAAATATAAATACTATTATGATTTAATGGCGTTATGTTAGCACTAAATCGTTATATTCTTTCTTCTCATCTTTAAAAAAAACTACCAAAACCGGATTTATGTTATATGGTTTTGTGGAGTCCACTGAATATCTTGCAAATCAGGAATTCATATCTTTCCTTATTTCTCTAGAACGCACATTAATTCTCATTTTCTGATTTTTTTGTATGTTTAGACTTTAGACACATATATAGAAACTAAATATGCAGTTAATAAGGAATTTATGTAGAAATAAGTAGTTTCTATAATTTTTTTGATTTTGTCGATTAACTATACTGTATATAACTTATTGGTTTTTGTGCAAATATGTAGAGATTAGATTTGTAAATAAAGTTTTAAATAAGTTAAACTTCAAGGGTAGAACCCAAAATGTACTTAAAAAACATATATATATAGATTAAAAAAAAACAGAAGATTTTAGCATTCAGTGTATGGGTTGTCTTGTAGTCGCAAGTATATATGATGCACGGATGATGGATAAATCACCATTAACTCTCACACATATCAATTGATAATACACTAAAAAAAAAACCCAAAAAAAAAAACATAAAAAGAAGCACAAAAATTAAGACCCATCATCACTCTCTCATGTTTTCGTTGGACTGACATGGTAGGAGGTGGGGGTTCTGTTTCAGACATTTGTGGTCAGAGATATAAGCCTAGTTTGTATCAGAAGAGCAGCCTCCTACGCAGCGAGTTGGACCTGTTAAGAAAAGCCAAATGGCGTATGGTTTCACCGATGAGATCTTTGAATACGAGCCGCTCGATGTCAAGAACCGCTTCTGACATGTCCACCTGACGATCTCGCCACCGGTCCTCTGATAGATCTCTTCCAAGGACACCGCACACGTATCCCACGAGGTCCTCTTCCTCTGCCTCTGTTGACGACTTTGTCTTTCTTATCTTCTGATATTCGCACCAGATGACTTGCATCTTATCAGCCTCTGCCACCATCATCCACGGTGGCAACCTGCATCTCCGCCCAACAATCTCTTGCACTGCGTCGAAGATGAGCCGTCTTTCCTGAGCTGCGGCTCTGGAGGCGCATTTTCCTTTGAGGTATTGCTGCTTTTCCAGCAGGGAGAAGATGTCGGACTCCTGTGGAAGGCAATGGGAAGCTCGGAGGATATCGGAGATGTATACATATTCAGAGTCTGACGATGACGATGACGATGAGAATGAGATGGAGCCACCCCAAGATTCGTCTTCCGATTCTGTCATAAGATAAGGTAAGAGCTAGCGCCACAAATTAATTAATAAAGATAGAGAGAGAGTTAGTTAGTTAGTACCAGCAGTGAAATCAAGGCTGCGTTTCATGACAGGGGATGGGGAAGAGTCCTCGTGGTATAGTGAGGCGTCAAGAACCGAGACGGGGCTCGGCTGTGAGTCGTCTGCAGCCGCCATCTCGGCTATGCTGTGGAGCAGCTTGTCGCATCTCTCCAATAGAGTTTTGCCTTGTCTGTTATAATCATCATCAACCTTCCACATCTGCACGAACGATGCATCCATCAGTTAGAAGATGCAGCTGGCATGTAAAAGCTAAAACTAGGAGGATAGGATGGTTCGTTCTGCTGTACACCTCTTGGGAGCATACAATACTCCTGGGAGAAGACATGGAGCGTCCCGTTTGGAGAGGTTGGGGTCTCGAGACTCTCCGCTGGTCCTTGAGCGTTGGTCTCGTCGTCCTACTCTTGAGGCTTGCTTTGCTGGCCTGATCCCGCCTGGGGCTCGGTGTGCCGGGTCTAGATCTGATGGCAGAGTGGGACCTAGCTGATTCATCATTCACGTGGTTGTGGATTCGGGTGTGATGATGTTTGTAAGAACTAGAAGAGTGCAAGAGTCCTTTGAGCCTAAGAGCTTGGAGAAGTTGCTTCAAGGTTTCGAGATCGTTTGGGGGAGTTTGGAATCCGCTGATTCTGGAGACTCTGTCCGGAGGGAAGAAATCACCGGAATCGGAGAAAGGCTTACGGCGTACAGCTGAGGGCGGAGGCGGAGGAGGTCTGGCCGGATCTTCGAGAGCCTTGACATCATGGAAGTCGAAAAATGTGTAGTCTCTGGAGAGCCTGGACTCGGAAGCAGATCTCTGGAGAGGTAGTTGGGGCAATGGCTCCAATCCCATGAGGCGTGCGATGACGCTTGGGGAGGAGTCGGGTGGGATCGGTCTGGGTTTGAGGGAACCCTTGGCATCGAGGACGGCTCTGCTATCGAGGGAGAGGCGAGGAGCTTCTTTAGAGAACCTCCAGGGAGAGGAATAAGAAGAAGGATCAGATCGTCCATCGGGCGGAGGGAGCGGCGGGGATCTGGTGAGAAGATGAGGAGAATCAGGGGACGGAGAGAGGAGCAGGTCAGGGGTAGAATAGACACTCTTCTTGCTCTTCTGATATCTCGATTTAAGACGGAGAGGGGAACTCCTCTCGGAGGCGGCGGAGTAAGATTCAGATTCAGGGCTCTGGGAGAAAGATAGATTACATTTACATACATAATATAATTAAGCTTTTTGGTTTGTTTGTTAGTATTTAATTATTATTATTATTATTATTGTTACGAGAAAGAAATAAGAAGATTACTGACCGGCGGAGAGGAAGAGGAGGAGGAGGAGGAGAGACGCTTGGGAGAGATGAGATGAGGTCGATCAAAGATGTTGAAGAAGCCGGCCATGCAACCGCCGATTTGCTTCTCGAGAACTTGCTCGTTCACGCCAATGCTCTTGTTGTTGTTGTCCATCTTCTTCGCATTCTTCTTCTTCTTCTTTTTGTTCCGGCGATTCTTTGTTACCAAAACAACAACAAAAAAAAAAACAAAAAGGGAAAAAGAAAACAACACTCTCTCTCTCTCTCTCTCTCTCTCTCTTTCTCCCTCACTCTCTCCCGCTTTTCGGCTCCTCCTCTTTAAAGCACGACCCAAACTAAGAAACAAAGCTTTTAGTATTATTTTAATGAACTAAACCCATCTCACTCTCTCTCTTCTCTCATCATCAACGTCATTGCCTTTTTAATTAGTTTACTGACAATTTCTTTCTCTGCTTTCAATTTCCATATTTTATTTTATTTGATGGCCGGAAAAGAAAAGGGTTTTAGTAAATTGCACACACAGATAGATCATCACTCAGCCAGTTCTTCTAGTCAAACAACATCATCATTTATTAGATTTCGTTTTTTTTTTCTTCTTCTTCTTATTTCTTTCGAGGCATGAGAGAGAGAGATCGTAACCAAAAGAAAGAAAAAAAAAAAAGCCAGGTGGGAAAATAAGTAAAGGTACGGAACGGAAGATGAGAGAATAAGTGGACCCCATACAGTTGACCGACATCGACGTGGCACGTTCATTATATGACATGACACAACAAGTATGACCGTTACACTCTCTCTTTCTCATCCCCAGGGCAATGCTCTTCTTCTTTTCTCTTTTTTTTACTTAAAAGTTACGGTTTCTGGCCAACCAATTGAGAGCGCTAACCCTGCCCCCTTCCCCTGAGTTTCCGTCCTGAATCGCAAGACAGACACTGTTATTGCATTGTTTTAGTTACCTTTAGTCCATTCCATTTCATCAAACAAGTTACTCGAGATTTACAACTTCAAAAGAGAGGGAGAGAGAGAGACAACGGCTATCTTACTTATCCTAGTCATTTTAATTATATAAAACCAACCAAAAATCATATACTAGTACTATTATTGTATTGTTTGGCTTTATGTGATTGTTGTGAGCATGTGACTGAGTCTCTCTCTCTCTCTCTTTATAATGCATATATGTTTCATCACGAGCTAAGTGCTTGAATCTCTACAATCAAATATTTTTATGGACTGTGCAGACTGCTCTCTCTCTGACTACCAGATTTCCTGCACAATGTAACGTGCTTCCTCCGTCTGCTCAATCATATTTTCTATTCGACCAAGGCAACCCCATTTCTATCATTCACACATTATGTGTTTCATTTTTGTGGACTTACTACACTGAACTCTCTAATGATGTCATCAGCTCTGATTTTGACCAATTAGACTAGTTGACAGATATTCAAAGGTTGTCAGAGTAGCACTATTTGTTTATTCATCTCAAAGTTGAGGAATATTTAGGAATGCATAAACTCTCTTAAATCGAATAAACAAACCGTAAATGATACTTTACTAATACTGATTCTCTATCATTTATAAAAAGAACCCTCACAATTTTTTTTGTTTTGTTTGTTACACTGTGGAACCCAAGAGAAACAAAAAGACCAAAAGGAGGTTCTACTTTTACAGACACCTACAGGTAAAATTATCTGTAAAGATTGGAAATACATAAGTGGAGAACAGTAATAAGTGGTGAACAGTAGTAAAAAGAGAAGAGAGGAGGAGGCATGTGCTCTGTGTTCCAGTTATCTCTTATCTAAAAATAGGTGCGACAGCATTTCTGAACCTCGAGACTGATGTGTGTATGTGTAAATCTGAATCATGGAGGAGGGTGGATGTGGACAAAAGTTACAAAAATATAAAAAAGGGAGACACACTTAACGGTCTTCAAGATATACCCACTTCCTCATTAGTCCCCAAAAAATATCATTATGCACATTCCATCGTCTTTCAACAAAATTTAGGAAAAAGAAAACGAGAAGCTGAACCTCCCATTGCTCGCATGTCAGACTCAGATCTTTTACATACATATATTGTTACGTACGTGCAACTAAGCCATTCGATGCCAATCCAATGCTCATTAATCTGTACGCTTTTTTTTTTTTTTTTT
>NC_025691.1:95393-132734 GCF_000633955.1 Camelina sativa
CTGCACAATGTAACGTGCTTCCTCCGTCTGCTCAATCATATTTTCTATTCGACCAAGGCAACCCCATTTCTATCATTCACACATTATGTGTTTCATTTTTGTGGACTTACTACACTGAACTCTCTAATGATGTCATCAGCTCTGATTTTGACCAATTAGACTAGTTGACAGATATTCAAAGGTTGTCAGAGTAGCACTATTTGTTTATTCATCTCAAAGTTGAGGAATATTTAGGAATGCATAAACTCTCTTAAATCGAATAAACAAACCGTAAATGATACTTTACTAATACTGATTCTCTATCATTTATAAAAAGAACCCTCACAATTTTTTTTGTTTTGTTTGTTACACTGTGGAACCCAAGAGAAACAAAAAGACCAAAAGGAGGTTCTACTTTTACAGACACCTACAGGTAAAATTATCTGTAAAGATTGGAAATACATAAGTGGAGAACAGTAATAAGTGGTGAACAGTAGTAAAAAGAGAAGAGAGGAGGAGGCATGTGCTCTGTGTTCCAGTTATCTCTTATCTAAAAATAGGTGCGACAGCATTTCTGAACCTCGAGACTGATGTGTGTATGTGTAAATCTGAATCATGGAGGAGGGTGGATGTGGACAAAAGTTACAAAAATATAAAAAAGGGAGACACACTTAACGGTCTTCAAGATATACCCACTTCCTCATTAGTCCCCAAAAAATATCATTATGCACATTCCATCGTCTTTCAACAAAATTTAGGAAAAAGAAAACGAGAAGCTGAACCTCCCATTGCTCGCATGTCAGACTCAGATCTTTTACATACATATATTGTTACGTACGTGCAACTAAGCCATTCTATGCCAATCCAATGCTCATTAATCTGTACGCTTTTTTTTTTTTTTTTTTTAAGATATCTTAGCAGGAAACTATATGTAACATTACTCTCTTGTAATCAAAGTATTAAGCATCTGCAGCCATCTCCTCCATTTGGTCCTTCAAACCAACGGTCCCATCCTAAGTTCAAAGGTCCAATGGTTCTGCCAGCCCGACAGCATTAGTCAGAGTTATTCCGAGTCAAAAAGAAGAAGACTATAGAGTTGCAAGGTTTAGAAGTACTCACAGTGGCAACAGAGGGTCGGGTTCTTTCTCGATGGCACAGAGAAGCCTGTGAATCAAGGCAATATCAGTTTGATCAGCAATCAACTGCAAAAGTTTCAGTCAAATCAAGATAATAATAAACCTAAAACTCCTAGAAGAAGAGAGTTTCCCTTACTTACTCTTCACACACGGTTGATACAATATCTGTCTTCTCGACCTCTACCAACTCTTTCTGGATACAATATACACAGTACATGAAATAAAAATGAAAAGAAAGGAGTAAGGCAACTTAAATAACGGTAAGTAGAAGCAAGCATAGGTGTAAAAGCGTCCAAGCACATCGTCTAAACTTTATCAGGCCTGGATTGAAGTATATAGTAGAACACATAACCATTATGAGATAAGTAATACTTATTATACATCCCTCAGGATTAAAAAAAATAGTGGATCCAAAGAGAAATCCACAAAGTTTCCATAGATTTGATTTGGAGCATAAATAGAGTAAAGAAATCAGAATTGTACCCAAAAAAAAAAAAAAACGAAGGTCTATGAAAAGCTCAGATTGGAACAGATCTGCTGCGCATCTATTAATTCACTCTCCATCAAAGAACTAATTTGCATTCAGCGGAAAACGAGACTAACTTAAAAACAATTTTTACCTAGTTTCCAAGAAGACACATAACATACACACAAGTGTCAAATACTCAATTATGGTCTCAATCAAGCAAAGGAGGAGGAAAGAGATGTAGTAAAGTAATACCTCTAAGAAGACAAGTTCCTGTTGAACGCGAGCAAGGTCAGCAAGGATCCTGTGCTTGCCGCCGCCGCCGCCGAGAGAAACAGCCTCCTGCTCGTAAGCCGGCGTTTCCTCCATCGACCGATATCTATCTAAGCAGTGGAATCACCGATTCGCATCGCAGATCTGACACACAAGCCGAGAAAAGTATTCACTCCGTACAAGTTTGAATTGTCGTCGTCGTCGTCGTCGAAAGAAAGAAAGAAAGAATAGACTCTCTCTCTCTCTCCCTCTCTCCCTCTCTCCCTCTCTCAATTGACTCCTCTGATTCTGCTGCTGATGATTTCACTTTTCTCTTTTGCATTTTTTCTTTCTTTTCTCCAAAAGTCACGTGCTTTTTTTTGGGTTACATTGGTGGTATTAAAAAAACCCAAAAGGCCCAACCATTCTTAAAACATATGGGCCCATGGGCCGCAGCAAATGAGTGTGTGGTTAACGACACAAACAACGTTACCTGTTGTAATAACGTTTTTAAAACTTTTTAGTAAACAAAAGTGTGTCGGTGTATACATATGTGGTTGGAGTCATCACATTACTGACCGACTCAGTTAAGATTTAATAATAACAGTAAGACCATCTCCAACAATAGCCTTCATTTTAAAGGGAGCATACCTTTAAGCGTTTGTCGTCTGAGGGTTACTTACCCCAGTAATACACCTTCAAATTTATTTCTAATTTTTTTATATTTACATTATAATCCACAATATTAGCAATAATTAGTTATAATGATTAAAACTTTCATATATATAAAAAAACACACAATAAAAAGTTATATCAAACAATATTAAAAAATACAAAATCTTATATGAAAAAATAAAATAATATGTAATTTTCAAAAAATATAAAAGAAAAATTCATGTAAAAATATAAAATTACTCAATTTAACTATTTTCATAATACTCTTATATATGATTAATTATTGCATTATTGTTGTAAAAAAAGACTTTGTAAATGGTATATCTTTCATATAACAATAATTTCAATTTTAATTTAGTATATTTGAATTTATATAGATATATTTATAACAATTAAATTTGATAGAATTATTTGTAATATAAAATATATTACATGAACTAAAATATAATTTGTAACAAATTTTAAGGGTCTCAATAGTGCAATTTAAACCCTTAAAATTTAAACGTTTGAGGATTTGTTGGAATTCAAAAACTCTTCAAAAATTTGAGGGGTCTGTGGGGGGGGGGGTCTAGTCATTTTGTTTTGTTTCGTTGGCGGAGAAAATTGGTGGTAGTAGACTAGTAGTACTACTACTAGTAGGATAAGCTTCCCCTTCTTCTTCTTCTTCACCTAACTCACTCAACGGATCTGTCATCCATGGCTTCTTCTATGCTCAACGGGGCCATTACCTTCCCCAAAGGTTCAGCTTTCCCCGGTTCCAGATCCATTCCTCGCCCGACCTTACTCTCCGTCTCGCGCACCACCACCACCACACCCAGACTCTCCGTGGCAACCAGATGCAGCAGCGTCTCCTCCTCATCATCGCGGCCTTCGGCGCAACCTAGGTTCATCCAGCACAAAAAAGAGGCTTACTGGTTCTATAGGTTCTTATCCATCGTTTACGACCATATCATCAATCCAGGGCATTGGACCGAGGATATGAGGGACGACGCTCTCGAGCCCGCCGATCTCAGCCATCCCGACATGCGAGTGGTCGATGTCGGCGGCGGCACTGGTTTCACAACTCTGGGCATCGTCAAGACTGTCAAAGCTAAGAATGTCACCATCCTGGACCAGTCCCCGCATCAGCTGGCAAAGGCAAAGCAGAAGGAGCCCTTGAAAGAATGCAAGATCATTGAGGGAGATGCTGAGGATCTCCCTTTCCCCACCGATTATGCCGATAGATACGTTTCTGCTGGAAGGTATGCACTATCCCAATCATTGCTCCATTAATTTTAGTAGCTCCTTTCTCTTATCCATTCTCCTCTTTGTGTTGTTGTTATTATCAATCAATCAATCAATCAATCATCACAGCATTGAGTACTGGCCGGACCCTCAGCGAGGCATTAGGGAAGCCTACCGGGTTCTCAAGATCGGTGGTAAAGCCTGTCTCATTGGCCCTGTCTACCCTACCTTCTGGCTCTCTCGCTTCTTTTCTGATGTCTGGATGCTCTTCCCCAAGGAGGAAGAGTACATCGACTGGTTCACCAAAGCTGGTTTCAAGGACGTTCAGCTTAAGAGGATTGGCCCCAAGTGGTACCGTGGTGTTCGCAGGCACGGCCTTATCATGGGTTGTTCTGTCACCGGTATCAAACCTGCCTCTGGTGACTCTCCTCTCCAGGTTTTGTCCCCCGGCCCCTACCTCTCTCTCTCTCTTTTTTTATCACCTTTTTGGCTTCTTCTCTCTTTCATTGTGCTAAAAAAATTTGCTTGCAGCTTGGTCCAAAGGAAGAGGACGTTGAAAAGCCTGTCAGCAACCCCTTCTCATTCTTGGGACGCTTCCTCTTGGGAACCCTTGCGGCTGCCTGGTTTGTGCTAATCCCGATCTACATGTGGATTAAGGATCAGATCGTTCCCAAAGACCAACCCATATGATCCCCATTTGTTGTAGTACATGAACAATGTATCATTGTACACCGATTCGCATCGCAGATCTGACACCACAAGCCGAGAAAGTATTCAGTCCGTACAAGTTTGAACTTTCGTCGTCGTCGTCGGAAAAAAGAAAGAAAGACTCTCTCTCTCTTTCTATTGACTCCTCTGATTCCTACTGCCGATGAGTGATGATTTCACTTTTCCCTTCCCATTTTTCTTTTCTCCAAAAGTAGGCATGGGCATTCGGACCAGATTTAGGTTTGGAATTTCGGATGTTTGGATGTACACATATAAAATCCGGGTATTTTATAGAATCGGGTTAGGTTTGGGTCGGATGTTTTCGGATTTGGATATTTTTGGATTTACCCGAAATCCGAACTTGGCGTTGGATATCCGATACATTTCGAGTATTTTTATCCGAAATTGATAGAAATACTTGAAATTCACTGAAACTAATCGAAATTAAGTAAAAAACCTGAAATCAAAAGTCTTATCTGAATTGAAATATTGAACTGAGTGTTGACGTTTTAAAGAGATAGAAGAGTAAAACCAAATGTAAGTTTAAAAGTCTTAGATGAGTAAGTAGAGAAGTAAAAGAACAATCATATCATATCTTCTTCATCCAAACAAATGATGCCGACCTACTTCTGCTCCAAAACATCGAACCTCTCTTCTTCTTTCAAAACACGTCGGGACCAAAACCACTTAGAGAGTTAGAGTTTCAAACTCTGAAAAGAAAATGACAAACAAAAAAAGTCTTAGAGATTGTACTTTAATAATCAACATCAAACTCAACTTCTGCAAGAATCTGTGCATTTGTAAGCACATTTTCTTCAAAATGAATATCTTGTTTTAACCATTGTTCAGTACACATCAAAACCTCCACTGTAGTGTGTAAGACAACTTCTATATGGTTCTATTATCCTTCCACTAGTGCTAAAAGCACTTTCAGAAGCAACAAAAGACACCTGCTGTAATGCCCCGACTGCCACCTCTTAGTAGGCGCCATGTCCAATCCCAGTCCATGGGCCCATTTTGCTTAATGGGCCTCACGTCTTCTCACTAGACCCGTGAGCACATCTATATCCGACGGTCGGTTTGCTACGTCCGGGAGGCTTTCAATACTTGTTACCGTTCCTACAAATCACCACATGATCTTTCCCTGTGTTTTGACCTCACTCGCACAGTTCCGACAGTCACTTCCCGGAAGGTCACCCATCCTGAGACTACTCCAGCTCAAGCACGCTTAACTCTAGAGTTCTCTTAGGACCTTTGACCAAAAAGATAAGTACACTTTGGTGACATAGGTGGCCAAATCAATTCTTTTAAACCTCTCCGCAAGTCTCTGAAACTGGGGTGTCACAATTCACCCCCACTAACAGATCGCAACGTCCTCGTTGCGCACCAAGACCGTCTCCCCCTGACGGTGTGAGCCCACTCGACTCCACACTCGTCTAGGTTCGGCTCTGATACCACTTGTAACGCCCCGACCGCCATCTCTCAGTGGGCCTCATGTCCAATCCAGTCCATGGGCCCACCTTCCTTAATGGGCCTCACGGGCCTAGTCAGAGGACGTGAGTCTCATTAAGGAAGATGGGCCCATGGACTGGATTGGACATGGGGCCCACTGTGAGGTGGCGGTCAAGGCGTTACACCTGCATAGCAAATAAATCTCTAGCCATCTTAGATAAAATGGGATACCTTGCACTGTTGACTTTCCACCAAGAGAGAATATCATACTCAATGCCCACAATCAATTTAAGATTCTCAACTTCTTCTCTCAAATAATTTTTCAATTCAGTAGTATCTCTAACTCCAATCTTTCTAAACAATGTATCATACTTCTGCTCCATTGGGTTATTACCATCAAATTCATCATCCATTGAGTCCAATAACCCATCTGTTTGCCTCACTTCAGTATATTGAGATGATGATTGAGACTGACCGGATGCCTGAGATGTTGATTCAGCATATCTTTCACTATACTCCTTATACATGTCACGCATGACAATCAAAACTGAATCATTCAACCCCTTAGCAGTTGTACTATCTTCCCCATACAACTCCGCAAAACACAAATTAGCAAACTCCATTTTTTTACTCGGATCAAAAACAATAGCAATTACCAACATAATGTTTATGTTCTTAATCCCATTCCAATATTCATCAAATTTCTTATACATTTTCTCGGCATTAACCTTCACATCGGCATCACTATTAAGATAGAGTAACCGAAGCTTCACTACAATGTTAACTATCTCACTATAGCACACTTATGTGCATTCAAAGTAGTGTGGGTAGAAACTACCAATGTAGCCTGATATAAAACATTAAGAAACTTCACAAACCTTTCTATTTTACGCCAATCATTCATCAAAGGAGGTCCTATCCTTTTTTCTCCATTCTCATACTCTAAGAAATAATCATTGTAAAGTTTATCTTCGAACTTTATCCTATCAAAAGCTCCTTTGAACTAAATTGCTCTTGTAAACATCAAATATGTCGAATTCCATCTAGTGGTTATATCTAGAGGCAAACTACCCTTTGTGAATCTACCAGTTTTCACTCGCATCTCAAAAGCCTTTCTCCTATTTGGTCCTGATCTGACATAAGATATGGCATTGCGGACTGAAGTAACACTACTATCCATTTCAGCCATTTCGTCCCTAACTATCAAGTTTATAATATGCCTAGCACATCTCATAAGCATTTAATATCCATTCAACACTAGAGAATCTTTTCTAATTAGAGAGAAGGTAGACTGAAACTCACTCAGAGCATTGCTATTAGCAGTTGCATTATCTACAGTCACAATAAACACCTTCTCTATCCCCTAGTCAGCAAGACATTGTAGAAGAGTATTGGTGATTGTCTTACCTTTGTGATCCGACACATACTTGAATCCAAATGATTAAATTCTTCAATTGCCAGTGTTTATCAACGTAGTGTGCTGTTATAACCATATAACTTGAACCCGTGGATAGAAAAAAAAAAAGAAGCTCAGATTAAAGAAAAGAACCTGATCAAGAATAAGAATGTAATGATCAGAATATGGTGGAAAACACATACCTCTTACCGAGGATACCCAAATATCAGTGGTGAGTGATACTCTTTGCTTACTCTCAGTAAACCATTGTCTAAGTGTGGCCTTCCTCTCATGAAACATTTTCACTATGTCTCTTGTTGTTGTCCTTCTTGAGTGAGGCTTATACAAGTTTACTTAAACAATACAAGATAAATTTTGATTAGTAAAAACATATCTAATAAAAAAAGTTGCTAAGAGAATGTTAACCATGTTAAGAGAAGACTAACCTTGTTGCAAAAAAATCTTAATGCCATGGATTCTACAAACGACAATGGTAGCTCTCATATCACCATCATTTGATTAAGTGCCTCTCTGAAAACATGCTCAGACACTTTTGCACTCTATAGGTTTCCTTTTTGATGTCCTTGTGTAGCATCTTGACCTTCTTCCCACGCCTTGAATGCCTTACATATATCTTTATAATTCCTAGTTTTTTGTCCCTGACTTTGTTGCACATCCTAACCCCTTTCCACAATAGTTGCAGGTACATATGTCACGGCTTCCAGGTACTCTTGTGAAATGGCACCATACACCGGATATTGGCAGAAGTATCCTTGTGCTCTTATTTTTCTCAGAAGGAACTCGGAATTAGGGCTCGACGATGAGAGAGAGAGTTTTTTTTTGTTTTCCGAGTTGTGAACAATAAAAACTGTTCAGTTCCCTTTCTTTTGATATAAAAAAGAAACTGTGGATTATGGAAAAAAAAATTGTATAGTGAAGTGGATTATGGAAGATGATGTGTATTTTAATTTGCTGATGTGTATTTTTTATTATTTTTCTAATCAAAATCAAAAAAATAAACCTAAAAAGTAAATTGTAATTACACTCAGGATACTAAATATTTGAGCAATTTTTAAAATATTTTTAGATATCAGGAATAAATCATTAAAAATCCCAAAATGTCCAATCATTCTTATTATACATATGGGCCCATGGCCCGCAACAAATGAGTGTGTGTTAACGCAACAAACAACGTTTACCTGTTTCTAACAACGTTTACCTGTTTCTAACAACGTTTTTTTTAGTAAACAAAAGTGTAGACATATGTGGTTGGAGTCATCACATCGCTGACCGACTCAGTTAAGATTTAAGATTTAATAACAGTAAGAGGAGGGGGGTCTAGTCATTTTGTTTTGTCTCGTTGGCGGAGAGAATTGGTGATAGTAGTACTAGTAGGATAAGCTTCCTCTTCTTCTTCTTCTTCTTCTTCACCTAACTCACTCAACGGATCTGTCATCCATGGCTTCTTCTATGCTCAACGGGGCCATTACCTTCCCCAAAGGTTCAGCTTTCCCCGGTTCCAGATCCATTCCTCGCCCGACCTTACTCTCCGTCTCGCGCACCACCACCACCACACCCAGACTCTCCGTGGCAACCAGATGCAGCAGCGTCTCCTCCTCATCATCGCGGCCTTCGGCGCAACCTAGGTTCATCCAGCACAAAAAAGAGGCTTACTGGTTCTATAGGTTCTTATCCATCGTTTACGACCATATCATCAATCCAGGGCATTGGACCGAGGATATGAGGGACGACGCTCTCGAGCCCGCCGATCTCAGCCATCCCGACATGCGAGTGGTCGATGTCGGCGGCGGCACTGGTTTCACAACTCTGGGCATCGTCAAGACTGTCAAAGCTAAGAATGTCACCATCCTGGACCAGTCCCCGCATCAGCTGGCAAAGGCAAAGCAGAAGGAGCCCTTGAAAGAATGCAAGATCATTGAGGGAGATGCTGAGGATCTCCCTTTCCCCACCGATTATGCCGATAGATACGTTTCTGCTGGAAGGTATGCACTATCCCAATCATTGCTCCATTAATTTTAGTAGCTCCTTTCTCTTATCCATTCTCCTCTTTGTGTTGTTGTTATTATCAATCAATCAATCAATCAATCATCACAGCATTGAGTACTGGCCGGACCCTCAGCGAGGCATTAGGGAAGCCTACCGGGTTCTCAAGATCGGTGGTAAAGCCTGTCTCATTGGCCCTGTCTACCCTACCTTCTGGCTCTCTCGCTTCTTTTCTGATGTCTGGATGCTCTTCCCCAAGGAGGAAGAGTACATCGACTGGTTCACCAAAGCTGGTTTCAAGGACGTTCAGCTTAAGAGGATTGGCCCCAAGTGGTACCGTGGTGTTCGCAGGCACGGCCTTATCATGGGTTGTTCTGTCACCGGTATCAAACCTGCCTCTGGTGACTCTCCTCTCCAGGTTTTGTCCCCCGGCCCCTACCTCTCTCTCTCTCTTTTTTTATCACCTTTTTGGCTTCTTCTCTCTTTCATTGTGCTAAAAAAATTTGCTTGCAGCTTGGTCCAAAGGAAGAGGACGTTGAAAAGCCTGTCAGCAACCCCTTCTCATTCTTGGGACGCTTCCTCTTGGGAACCCTTGCGGCTGCCTGGTTTGTGCTAATCCCGATCTACATGTGGATTAAGGATCAGATCGTTCCCAAAGACCAACCCATATGATCCCCATTTGTTGTAGTACATGAACAATGTATCATTGTAAACCATCTTGTGGTTTGAGTCCTATCTATGAACAAGCGGAATATCATGAACCTTCTTTCTTTACATGTCTTTTACTTAAGATATCTATGCTATATACTGTTTTGTCAAACATCGACCGATTCCCAAACTATCAACTCTGCCAACATACTGTCTCTATCAGTTTGAATTTAATAAATTTCCACAACTTGCAAAACAGCAAAGTATAGTAGTAGTAACATCTCCGACCAGCATAATGAAATATGGAAATTACAACAAAAACTTGTGCAAGTCACCAAAAACCAATAGAAGAGTCTTCATCAATCGGCATAGCTAACCAGACCTCTCTGTCCGGATGGAGAGGTTGGGGGAGAAGGGCTGAGTGATTCTGCAGGAGAGACGGGTCCTCCTTTGATGGAGGATCTCTTTGGCCCGAGACGGGATTTAAGGTCTTCGCTAATTGGCTGCCTCTTTCTAGGGCTCCGGCTAGGGCTACGACGCCTTGGGCTCTGACTCCTGCTTTCTTCTCTGAAACGTCTGCGGTACCCATCTGGACTCCGAGAAGTGCTCCTTCTCCTTCGGTTGTACCTATGCAAGACAACACTGCTTTCAGAGGACATCCAACATTGCTTTGAAGTCATTAAAATTAGAATGACTTGCTTGACCAGCATAATATCACCAAAAAAAAAAGGGGGTAAACAATTTTAATGTAAGTGGCTCTAGGTGCTTGTTTACAAGCTATATATCGTCCTAAGCCAAAGCCAGAATATAGAGATATTAGAGAGTAAACCTTGGAGGGCTCCTTCTTCTGGGTGGGCTTCTAAAGCGTCCCCTCGGTGAGCGGTCAGAGTAACTCCTGTTGCTTGGATACCTCCACAATTAAACAAAACGAGGCTTTAGTACAATCAGCAGACCTGTCTTCGTTTAGCTGTCACTTGTAAGTATGTATATAGATTACGTTACCTATCCCTGTTCCTGTCCTGATAGCTTCTTCTGTCCGGCCAATGTCGAGGAGGTGAACGCTCAGGAGAAGGCGTATGGTACTTCCGAGCAAAGGAATAGCGTTCGGTGAATCCACGCCCCTTTCGGATGCGCTTGGGCACACCACTTGGAGATGGACTTCTGGTAGATTTCCCCACAGTATCCGCTGTTGGCTTCTCATGAGGACTTCTGCTTCCTCTGCTTCCATTTCCAAGGTCTCTCACAGGGCTCCTACTAAGACTTTTGCTCCTGCTGTTTTGGTTTTGGTTTCTCCTACGAATTGGGCTCCTACTCCTATATAGCAGTAGAGAATGGCAAAGTTTGTCAGGCACAGCAAATCAGACCACCAAATCGCAGAAGCAAAGCTTGAAATACAAAAAGCCAGGGATATAAACCTTGATTTCACTGAGTCATCCAAGTCAGCGTGTTGATCAGCTTTCGTGGCCTTTCCATTACCCACAGGTTCATTGTTCTTCAGGACGGAATCTGGTTCCTTTCTCAGAAGGCTCTTCTCTGCAGGACTAAAGTCAGCAGCTTTTCCTACAAGCACAGTTGTCGAAAGTTTTCCACCATTAGTTCCAACAAGAGTGTAAGATTCGCATATATGCAGAACCGCCTACTTGCAAGGGGTAATGCATCATATGAACTTCGGATACAAAAAGTAGTTGGCAAATAGGGTTGAAAGAACCAGGATCCATAACAGGCACACTAAGTACCTTTAGCTTTCACTGACTTTCTGGCTTTATCATGGCTCACTCTCTCATCATCGGAACTGCAGCTACTCTCGGTGTCACTCGAACTATCCATGTTTCTGTAAGGAAACACTAATAAAATCAAGCAAACCAACTGGCAGCGAAATTATATTACCATGAACATGAACTAATAATAGTCAAACCTGCGCCGAGGTTTTCTATCTTGACGAGCTTTCTTTCTCCCATTTCGTCCTTTAATCATTCTTTCCCCGCGTCGGCCTTTGTGTCTCTTTGTTGTCCTCTTCCTACGCTTCCCATCACTGGAAGAACTAGACTCATAGGAGGATGAATATGTTTCTGATTCCGAATCTGAATCTGAGTCGGAACTTGAGCTATATGAATCCGACGAGGAGTATCTTCTTTTTCGCTTTATCTTTTTCTCCTTAGATTCTTTTTTGTGTGTCCCCTTAGGTTCACGGTCAGATGCATCACCAGAAGATTTGACCTTGTCTGATTTTTTTGATTTCCCTGAAAATCATTAGTGTATACCCATCATTAATCTAAACTCCACATTCAAAGATTTAACTTCATTACCTTTTTCTCTTTCAGAAACATCAGGTGCTCTTATCTGAGACGTTTCTCCAGAGTCTATTATCTCAACTGGGCTAGTAGGTTGCCCATCACTCGTCCCCACAAATTCCATTTTCTTGATTACTGTCATTCCCTCAACAACTTTTCCAAATACAACATGCTTCCTAAAATATGATTGAAGAAAATCAGTAACCTTGACAATGCATTAAACCTTGCACGTCATTTACAATGAACTTGAATTTCACAAAACGAAAAAAAAATGTAGGAGCAGAGATACCCATCAAGATGTGACTGGCTTTTAAAAAGTATAAAAAATTGGGACCCGTTAGTGTTTGGGCCACAATTAGCCATCGAAAGGACTCCAGCTCCATCATGGTCCAGTCTAAAATTCTCATCTGTAAGGATAACAGGGATAAACTGAGAACAGAAGTCAACTTCACAAAGCCGGAAACAGAGAAAACGAAATTATACCTGAAAACTTCCCACCATAGATGCTCTCCCCACCAGTGCCTGCAAAGCAACAAATTTGGGCATTACTATAGGTAAAACTGAGTACATCAGTAATAGCACTCCAAAGAGTATCTGCTGTAAAATAACCAGCATTACTTCAGTGTCAAACGGATGAAAGGGAACCCTAGTACATTTTTTCCTAGTCACAGTGCTAATGTTTTTCATCATATAAAACATATAAACTAAGCTTCTTGTGTCAATTCCTGAAACCTTTGTGTTAATTAACTAGTAACTAGATAATCTCTGCGTCCACAATGTATATATCACCATAAAAAACATATGTTACCGTAACGAATGAATATTGTGATGTCATGTTGTAATATATACACTGGTGTGGAAAATAATATAATTTCATGTGTAAAGGATAACAAGTTTGAAGATTACCATTTCCATTAGAAAAATCACCTCCCTGTAAGAATGAGAACCAAAGTGTGAATGAAGAGCTTGTTTTAATTACAAAATGGTAGAGCAAATTTTCTAGGACAGCAAAAAAAAAAAATGTAGAAAAGCATACATACTTGAGCCATAAATCCTTTGATAACTCGATGGAAAGATGATCCTTTGAAATGTAGAGGCTTGGCGGTGGTCTTTCCAACGCCGGCCTCGCCTGCAACAACAAGTAAAGAACAAATGAACTGAGAAGCCCATAATCTTATAAAAAGCAAAGCAAAGCAGGGTCAATTGCAATCTGCCGAGACAGAGATAGATATAAGGTACCTGTGCACAGGGCACGGAAGTTTTCTGCAGTCTTGGGGACAACATCAGCAAAAAGCTACCATTGACACAGGTGAAAACAAAAAAAGCATAAGAAGCTCGAGACAGAAACGAACAGGGGAAAGCAAAAACAAAAAAATAAAAAGGCAGAGTGCTGAAGTAATAATACCTCAATAACAATCCGTTCAACTGGACCATCACCAATTGATACATCCAAGAAAACAAAAGGATTCTTGTTTTTAGTCATCGCTACAAACAAAGGAAAACATCCGTGAGAAGTAGAAAAGTTTAGAATAAAATCCCCAATAATTATAATTACACACCGCAGTTAACATTGAAGCAGGGGAGAATACAACAAAACTTGTGGTCGATTGAAACCAAAATAGCAGATCTATCAAACTTATATCGCTCTTATTGAAGAAACTAAAACCCTAAATAAACCCTAAAAGAAGTAGAGTCAGAGAGAAAGATGAATGGAGTCGAGAGAGTCAGATATAACAATAATGAAGCCCAGTAAGAAATAAAGCGAGGTCGGGAGACTCCTACCCAACTCTAAGCGGATCGAGCGAGCGAGTCGGAGACTGAAACGGAGACGGTGGTGATTATGAATGAGAGAAACGAAGAGGAGAGAGTAGAACAAAAGAGAGGATAAATAAAAATAATCTTAGTTAAAAACTTATAGTACATTGCCACGTGTCGAATCCAGTTAATGGGGTTAATTTTTATATAGGCTAGCGGCCTCATCCATCGAGCCCGATGGGCCTCCAAATTGAAATGGAAGATGATGATGACGACTACTCTGCGGCCGCGACTACCCATCTCTTCGACCGCCCGATCCCGCTGCTCCGGGGACCAGTACCCGCCGGTGGTTCTCATGTTCTAGCTTTCCGATCCCTGGATTCATGGTCAGCCGCTTTCAAGCGCTGCGAAACCCTAATCAAGGAGCAGTGCGAGGAAGGTGCTAGGATTGGGTGCGCCGTCTCCGCCTCCAAGAACTGTAAGCCGCCGTGGTGGCGGGGCTCTGGTGACATGAGGGAGCGAGACAAGTGCNATCTGCCGAGACAGAGATAGATATAAGGTACCTGTGCACAGGGCACGGAAGTTTTCTGCAGTCTTGGGGACAACATCAGCAAAAAGCTACCATTGACACAGGTGAAAACAAAAAAAGCATAAGAAGCTCGAGACAGAAACGAACAGGGGAAAGCAAAAACAAAAAAATAAAAAGGCAGAGTGCTGAAGTAATAATACCTCAATAACAATCCGTTCAACTGGACCATCACCAATTGATACATCCAAGAAAACAAAAGGATTCTTGTTTTTAGTCATCGCTACAAACAAAGGAAAACATCCGTGAGAAGTAGAAAAGTTTAGAATAAAATCCCCAATAATTATAATTACACACCGCAGTTAACATTGAAGCAGGGGAGAATACAACAAAACTTGTGGTCGATTGAAACCAAAATAGCAGATCTATCAAACTTATATCGCTCTTATTGAAGAAACTAAAACCCTAAATAAACCCTAAAAGAAGTAGAGTCAGAGAGAAAGATGAATGGAGTCGAGAGAGTCAGATATAACAATAATGAAGCCCAGTAAGAAATAAAGCGAGGTCGGGAGACTCCTACCCAACTCTAAGCGGATCGAGCGAGCGAGTCGGAGACTGAAACGGAGACGGTGGTGATTATGAATGAGAGAAACGAAGAGGAGAGAGTAGAACAAAAGAGAGGATAAATAAAAATAATCTTAGTTAAAAACTTATAGTACATTGCCACGTGTCGAATCCAGTTAATGGGGTTAATTTTTATATAGGCTAGCGGCCTCATCCATCGAGCCCGATGGGCCTCCAAATTGAAATGGAAGATGATGATGACGACTACTCTGCGGCCGCGACTACCCATCTCTTCGACCGCCCGATCCCGCTGCTCCGGGGACCAGTACCCGCCGGTGGTTCTCATGTTCTAGCTTTCCGATCCCTGGATTCATGGTCAGCCGCTTTCAAGCGCTGCGAAACCCTAATCAAGGAGCAGTGCGAGGAAGGTGCTAGGATTGGGTGCGCCGTCTCCGCCTCCAAGAACTGTAAGCCGCCGTGGTGGCGGGGCTCTGGTGACATGAGGGAGCGAGACAAGTGCGAAGAGCGGGAATTTAAGGCATGTGTGGCTGCCGCCATGGGCAAGTGTGCGGGCTTCGCCAGAGACAAGTGTTCTGGAGCGTTTTTAGAGGCGCGAGTCGCCAGTGAGGTTGAGGGATTGGTGTGGCTAGCGTCAATGCCGGAGGAAAGCACGTGGCGTCATCTCATGGGGCTGGGTTCGCTGGCTCAGACCAAGTGCCGCAGAGCCAGGGATCTTCTAAACCATTATAAGTCAAACCAAACTCTTAATAAGTTGCAGGCTGATGATGATTAGTTATGGTGTATTCTGTGATGATGTTTCCCTTTTTCTTATTTCTGGTTAAGTTTGTTCAGATTTCATTTAGATGATAGGCCGTCTCAAACAGACTCTTGAGATTTTGTTAAGCTTGGTACTACTCTGAATGACTCTTGTTTCTTATATCCCTATACATAACTGCGTGATCAATTTCAAATGTATGTCACTAAGCTACCAAAGCCTCTTGTATTGTGTGTTACCCCTATGTATACGTTATGTTTCGTCTACAACCTCTAGCCTTGCCAACTGCAAACTTTGATGATATTATTGAGGAGTTTCTTAGTGTTTGCTTTGCCAAGATTCCTTGTTGATATATTGTCTTGATGTTGAATCTGCAGAGCTCTTTCTTTGGTGGTCTGTGGTCACGTCTAGTTTTAGTGGAGGTCAACTCATTTTGTGTTTTTACAAAGTCAACTACTGCTGCTGCTTTTTTAAGTCTTGCTGTGTGTCGTCACATGAAAAAGAAAGAGATGAGGCTCGCATTTCTTGACAACGAAAATGGAAACTGCTACGAAGTTTCGGGGATGGAACTGATGATAAGCCTTCTTCTCTGTCCTAGACGATTCTCACACGCTACTCTCTATTAATATATTCAACCAACCTCTTCTTTGTTTTCTTTCTGTAAAAATGGTTTTGTGGAAAAGTAGGAGTGACAAACTCGGTTTTGTTTCATTCATGAATCAAGTGCACATTTGAGTAGTATTAATTCAGTTAATTAGATGAAACAAGTTGGTGTAGAAGATTCAAAAGCTCTAATCCTTTTTTTCCTTTCTTTCCTTTTGCCATTATGGCCATTTCTTATATTCGTCCTTGCGGACTAAGCATTCGGCAAGTTGGTACACGCACGCTATTGCTCATCGTTCTACAATGACGGCTTGTCCACACCACACTAGATTGTTACATCATCATATGGCTGTTTTTACATAAATTACCAAATCTCAGATTAACTCTTTTCGTTTTTTTTTACAATGGTTCGAAACCCAAGCAAGAGCCAATAGATAAGTCAACACACAAGTACAAAAGGATGTGCGGCCCATGTCCTTTGATCGACATGCCTGCGTGTTTACAACGTGTTTTGAGTGGTTAAACCGCCTGAAAAAAAAAACTACGACGAGTTAAAAATTAATACAAGAGACTTAAATAGTTTTAAGCAGAAAAAGTGTAATCCAAAGGCGGCCAAATATGGATTTAAATATTAGAGCACGAAGCTCATGGTTTTGAAGAGTAAATCATTTCTTCCGAGTCTTGAGTGTCTTTCAAGTCACACCACATATAGACGAGACTCTTTTATTTCCCCAAAAACTCTCTCTTTCTTTACACACAAAAGCATATGAGAGACCTCCAGAAATATGATTGCAGTGCTCTCTTGCTCAACCTTACCACCCCCAGCCTCAACAAGGCCCAGAGGCGTTGGCGTTTTGCCTATGCTGCCATCTACTCTGTGAGGGCTATGCTCTCTCTCGTTAAGGAGATGGTTCCCGCAAGGATTGATCCTAAAATATCTGATGAATCCCTCTCTCTCTCCTACACAGACCTCGAGTCCACTGATGGAGCAAAGATCAACTCTATGCCTCTCTCTTACGTGCCTGACATCGATCATGAGCGACTTGTGGAGATCATGAAGGGTAAGGACTTACCTGGCATCCAAGCGCTGGGTGGCGTTGCTGGTGTCGCTACTTCCCTAAGGACAAACGCAACCAAAGGGATCCATGGGAATGAGCAAGAAATCAGCAGACTTCGTGACCTCTTTGGCTCTAACACCTACCATAAGCCACCGCCTAAAGGACTTTTCTTCTTCGTGTATGAAGCTTTCAAAGACCTAACCATCTTGATCTTGTTGGTCTGTGCCACTCTCGCCCTTGGCTTCGGGATCAAAGAACACGGCATCAAAGAAGGTTGGTACGAAGGCGGAAGCATCTTCGTAGCAGTCTTCTTGGTCATAGTTGTCTCTGCTCTCAGCAACTTCAGGCAGGAAAGACAGTTCGACAAGCTGTCCAAGATAAGCAATAATATCAAAGTGGAAGTCCTTAGAGACAGCAGGCGGCAACATATCTCCATCTTTGACGTTGTTGTTGGTGATGTTGTCTTCTTGAAGATTGGAGATCAGATTCCAGCTGATGGTCTGTTCTTGGATGGGCATTCACTTCAGGTGGACGAGTCTAGTATGACCGGAGAGAGTGACCATCTCGAAGTTGATCTCAAGGATAATCCCTTCTTGTTCTCTGGCACGAAGATAGTTGACGGGTTTGCCCAGATGCTGGTTGTCTCCGTGGGTATGAGCACAACCTGGGGACAGACGATGAGCTCCATAAACCAAGATTCTAGCGAGAGAACACCTTTGCAGGTCCGTCTGGACACGCTGACCTCCACCATAGGGAAAGTTGGTCTTACAGTGGCTGCACTTGTCCTGGTGGTGTTACTAGTCCGTTACTTCACAGGGAACACAGAGAAAGAGGGTAAAAGAGAATACAACGGGAGCAAAACACCTATTGATACTGTGGTTAATTCCGTGGTGCGAATCGTGGCAGCTGCTGTCACCATTGTCGTTGTGGCTATCCCGGAAGGCTTGCCATTGGCTGTGACTCTGACGCTGGCTTACTCCATGAAAAGAATGATGTCTGATCAAGCTATGGTCAGAAAGCTCTCGGCGTGTGAGACAATGGGCTCAGCGACAGTGATATGCACAGACAAAACAGGCACTTTAACACTGAACGAGATGAAGGTAACCAAGTTTTGGCTTGGCCAAGAGTCAATCCATGAAGACTCTACCAAGATGATCTCATCTGACGTTCTCAATCTGCTTTACCAAGGCACCGGTCTAAACACGACGGGAAGCGTCTGTGTGTCAGACTCAGGATCAACGCCTGAGTTCTCGGGCAGTCCAACAGAGAAGGCTCTTTTGTCTTGGACTGTGCTAAATCTGGGTATGGATATGGAGTCAGTGAAGCAGAAACACGATGTTCTCCGCGTAGAGACTTTCAACTCAGCAAAAAAACGAAGTGGAGTTTTGGTCCGAAGAAAAGCTGACTATACAGTTCATGTACACTGGAAAGGAGCCGCTGAAATGGTCCTAGCTATGTGTTCTCACTACTACACGAGCACTGGGTCTGTTGACTTATTGGACTCCACCGCAAAGAACAGAATTGAGGCAATAATTCAAGGTATGGCGGCCAGTAGCCTGAGATGCATAGCATTCGCCCATAAAGTATCGTCAAACGACTCGGGATTAGAGGAAGATGGCTTGAACTTGATGGGAATAGTGGGTCTGAAAGATCCATGTCGTCCTGGTGTCTCAAAAGCTGTTGAAACTTGCAAACTAGCGGGGGTCACCATCAAGATGATAACGGGAGATAATGTTTTCACTGCAAAAGCGATAGCGTTTGAATGTGGAATCCTGGACCACAATGACGAAGATGAAGAAGAGGCTGTTGTAGAAGGTGTTCAGTTCAGAAACTATACAGACGAAGAGAGAATGCAGAAAGTTGAGAAGATCCGGGTCATGGCAAGGTCATCTCCCTCCGACAAGCTTCTAATGGTCAAATGTCTGAGACTTAAAGGCCACGTGGTAGCCGTCACAGGGGATGGCACCAATGATGCACCTGCACTCAAAGAAGCAGATATTGGACTGTCTATGGGAATTCAGGGCACTGAAGTGGCGAAAGAAAGTTCGGACATTGTCATTTTAGATGATAACTTCACATCCGTTGCTACAGTCTTAAAATGGGGGAGGTGTGTCTACAACAATATCCAAAAATTCATACAGTTTCAGCTAACGGTGAACGTTGCAGCTCTTGTGATCAATTTCATCGCAGCAGTTTCAGCCGGTGAGGTCCCTTTGACCGCAGTTCAACTGTTGTGGGTAAACCTCATCATGGACACTCTGGGAGCTCTGGCTCTCGCCACCGAGCGACCCACCAACGAGCTCCTGAAGCGAAAGCCAGTTGGCCGAACAGAGGTCCTGATAACAAATGTCATGTGGAGAAATCTCTTGGTTCAGTCATTATATCAAATAGCCATACTCTTGATCTTGCAATTTAAGGGTATGTCTATATTCAACGTGCCCAAGGAAGTGAAGAACACACTCATATTCAACACTTTCGTGCTCTGTCAAGTTTTCAACGAATTCAATGCAAGGGAGATGGAGAAGAAAAATGTATTCAAAGGACTTCATAGAAACAGGTTGTTCATTGGAATCATAGCGATCACTATCGTGCTTCAAGTCATTATGGTGGAATTCCTAAAGAAGTTTGCGGACACAGTAAGGCTTAACGGGTGGCAATGGGGAACTTGCATAGCAATTGCATCTCTTTCATGGCCCATTGGATTTTTCGCAAAATTCATTCCCGTTTCTGAGACACCGTTCCTCAGTTACTTTAAGAATCCAAGATCCTTATTTAAGGGTTCAAGAAGCTCATCTCTCAAGAAACCTTGAGAAGCCTACCATAGTAGAAGCTTACCAGTTTATAAGATTCAAATTCATTAGGTGAAACTTTGATGGTTGCCCACCAAGAGGTGCATTTACGAGGTTATGGCCACTGACTTCTAAGTTCTTTCAAACTGCTGCAACAAGGTGGCTTTCCAGTTCACTTTTATAGAAACATTAAGCAAGATTACTAGGTTGGTTTAAGAAGATATCTGGATGGCTTAAGAAAACTGAAGGAAAAACAATAGTGCGAGTTTGAATTTCGGCCTACCCATTGGTGGGTAGTAAGACTAGCCTTGGTTTATCTGCTGTACAATGGAAGGGTATATTACACCGTTTGTACTTTTAAAACTAAACAAGTAGGAAAGTTTTGTCTTGAGGTGAGGGTTACATACATACAGCGTGCAAGGTAGAGTTTGTCTGGTAATGTTTGGGTGAATATGTGAGAGAGAGACCAGTTTGGTTTTGTACAGTTTTCCTTTTTCTTAAGACGTTTGGCTTATAAATTCTACTAGATGAATCGATGGTAGATAAATAACGCAAAAACATGGGAATAGAAAGTGGAAAGGGTGAGAAAGCAGGAGAAAACAGAAATAACCCCTACAGCGGTTTCATATAGTGAAATGTGTGTTTGGGAGTTTGTTTTTCTTTCAACAGCCATGTGGAGTGTTTTATCAGTGACTGTTCCTAAACCAGGAAGGAGTGAGGCTGTCACAGCATGACCTAGCTTGGGTTTAAGCAAAATATGTTTCCACATTCCTCTATTAACCAAAGATAGATCATGCTGGCAGCTTCACTTGTTCCCTTGTGGACTTGTCTTCAAAATACTTAAGACAAAAAAAAAAGTTTAAAAAGTTTCGTTCGATGAGGAAGTTGTAAACGTGGAAAATTGAAACATATGTGATGAATGCTTTGTGGTTTGAGGCGTTATAGATACTTATAGAAAGAGATGAGAGAGGATTTGAGGGACAGATGTCAAAAATTTAAACAGATGGTTGGGTATAAAGGAGAGAGACACCACGAATTAAAGAAGCCTTAAACAGTGAATTAAAAGAAGCATCATAATGCATACAGCTAAGAGAGGAAGAAAGAGAGAGAGAGAGAGAGAGAGAGAGAGAGAGAGAGAGCGAGAGACAAAATCAATAGGGCTATGAAGAGATTAGCGCCTCGGCCTGCATACCTACATCTCCACCACCTGTGACCCTAAATATACTCCTTTATTGTGATACATCTCTTTCTTTCTCTAAAATCTCTCTCTCCCTCTTTCTCACGTACACAGTGTCGTACCTGATTTTAAATCTTGACCGTCAAGAAGCTTCACCAAGGTCCATGCTTAGTTTGACTCCGCGTATCTAAAAGACCTCATCTTTAGGTTTTGCATCAACCACCCTCCTATGTTTCCTCCTGCATTCGGTATCCCACAAGGCCACAAAATAAGGCAGGCTAATAAACCATCATTCTCTTAAGCAATGCAAATACAAAGACGTAAACAGTAAACAACTGAGGTTGGAGTGTTTAAATGCAGATGAATATAGGTGGAATATATGAAATATTCATCCACGGGTTTGGTAGGTGTGGGTTTAAAAGCAAATAATAGTATATAACAAGGAGAAAAGAGAGGTCAGTATCTTGGAGACATTTACTCTCCAAAGACTGTCTCTGCTGAACAGCCTAGTTAGACGACTCTATCCCTGGCTTCGTGTCTAGGTCTCTGCTTCCTGCTTTTAATTACTGATATGCCTTTACTTTTTTCCTCTTAATCAGGTCTCCATCTTCCCTGTTACTTTGCAATCTCTCTCTTTCCCTTCTATGGTGCAAAATAAAGGAGGTCATTAATGACGACTCCTTGTTGCTCTTGGTGGGACACAGGCAAATAACCATATGCAAACCTTATGAAGCTATGTGGAACTAAATTACATAATAATCTTCGCATGAATTGATGAGCATATGCTTTGTCAAGTTTTCGTCACCAAAAATCTCCGCAAGAGCACAGCCCACTTTTGAAGTGATGAAATCTATTGGCATCTCTCATTACAATGTCTCGTCTGAATAACTCAGAGACCAGCTTACAAAAAATATGGCAATCTCTACAGACACGTAAATTTTTTGTGATCCGAAGACAGGCTCTGTCAGGTGTTCTGAGCAGACCATAAGCAATTGCTAGCCTCTCACTGTGCCCATGCAGCATCTGAACCTTCTCCCCTTCATTTTCATTATGCAGAACAAACTTTGTATCGGCTAAATAACCTGCTTCCTTCTCCAACTTCCTAGTAACCTCGGACAATTTCTCATATATCTCTTTGGTCTCTGGGTGAGACTTATCTCTTGCTGTAAATTTATGAACCTTGCCGTCTATCTCAATCCAACTACATCCAGGGTGTTTCTCCAATCCGCTTGCTTTCATTTTTGCCCTCACTCTTTCTACATCGTCCCATCTTCCTTGTTCAGCAAAGACATTAGATACAAGCACAAGATTTCCCGGATTCTTAGGTTCTAGCTCAAGGAGCCTCTGAGCTGCTATCGCCCCAATTTCTTTCTCTGAATGAGATCGGCATGCGGCAAGGAGTGCACACCACACTTCTGTGGTCGGTTCTGTCTTCATCATTTTAACGAATTCAAAGGCTTCCACTACACAGTTTGCACGACCCAGCATGTCAACCAGACACACGTAATGTTCAGGCCATGGTTCCAATTTATATTCATGTTCCATGATCTTGAGAAACCCTCTACCCTCGNAGACCAGCTTACAAAAAATATGGCAATCTCTACAGACACGTAAATTTTTTGTGATCCGAAGACAGGCTCTGTCAGGTGTTCTGAGCAGACCATAAGCAATTGCTAGCCTCTCACTGTGCCCATGCAGCATCTGAACCTTCTCCCCTTCATTTTCATTATGCAGAACAAACTTTGTATCGGCTAAATAACCTGCTTCCTTCTCCAACTTCCTAGTAACCTCGGACAATTTCTCATATATCTCTTTGGTCTCTGGGTGAGACTTATCTCTTGCTGTAAATTTATGAACCTTGCCGTCTATCTCAATCCAACTACATCCAGGGTGTTTCTCCAATCCGCTTGCTTTCATTTTTGCCCTCACTCTTTCTACATCGTCCCATCTTCCTTGTTCAGCAAAGACATTAGATACAAGCACAAGATTTCCCGGATTCTTAGGTTCTAGCTCAAGGAGCCTCTGAGCTGCTATCGCCCCAATTTCTTTCTCTGAATGAGATCGGCATGCGGCAAGGAGTGCACACCACACTTCTGTGGTCGGTTCTGTCTTCATCATTTTAACGAATTCAAAGGCTTCCACTACACAGTTTGCACGACCCAGCATGTCAACCAGACACACGTAATGTTCAGGCCATGGTTCCAATTTATATTCATGTTCCATGATCTTGAGAAACCCTCTACCCTCGTCAAGCAGACCTGCATGGCTGCACGCATGAAGAAGAGCCAGAAATGAAATGTGATCGGGCGAGATGTTTTCATGCCTCATTTTATTGAACAACTCAACAGATGCTTTTCCACAGCCGTGCATCCCATATGCATTGATCATACTTGTGAATTGCAGTAAACCTTTCCTTTCTATCCCATCAAATACAACCTTTGCACTCTGTAAATCTCCACAGCATGCATACATATCAACAACTGCAACTGCAATGGACTCCTCTAGGAAAAAACCCTTGCGGAGTACGTAGCCATGAACTTCTCTACCTTTCTTGAGGGCAGATAAACTTGCTGCAGTGGACAGTATACACAACAATGCTACAGAATCAGCTGACAAACCAGTTTCAACCATGCGTCGAAAGATCTCAACAGCCTTGTTTTCGTTACCATTTAGAGCACTAGACGAAATCATGCTAGTCCAAGAGACAACATCTTTACCTTTAATTGATTCAAATATTCGAGTAGCATAGCCCATGTTCCTGCATTTTCCGTAAACATCTACCAACTCATTCTGTATCACAGTATCAAGTAAACCTTTTCTCAAGATGTGACAATGAATCTCTTTGACAATGAGCTCAGATTTCAGCAAACTACAAGCTCGAAGGATGCTTCCCAGCATCAATTCATCAATTTCCATCCTTTCCTTAGCAACATTCCGAAAGAGTTGTAAGGCTTCTACATGACAATCATTCTGGGCATAACCAGCAATGACTGTAGTCCATGAAATAAGATCTTTTTCATGCATCCTAAGAAACACGCGGCCCATATAACATGTGCGGTTGCATTTTGAGTACATATCTATCAACGTGTTTCCAACCTGCAAATAAGAATCCCAGCCATGTTTAATGACGTAAGCATGCAATTCCATTCCTGCCAACAGATTGCTTAATCTTCCTGACGCTGCAATGACACTGGTCATCGAAACCTCGTCGGGCTTGTGGCCAGCAGCGATCATATCACAAAAGAATCCTAATGCCTCCTTGTACATGAAATTCTGTACATAACCCTTAATCAGAGAATTCCATGTCACAACGTCAGCTTTGTCCATGTGACGAAGAATCCTTCCAGCCTCGAGCATTTTACCACACCTGGTATACATTGCAATCAAGGCATTGCACACATATAGTTCAGAAGAAAGATTTGATTTCAGGACAGCAGAGTGAATCTCTTTGCCTGTGTATGCATATGAAAAGCCTTGGCAGGCTGTGAGAGCCGAAACAAAAGTGTAGCTGTTGGGGGCCGGACCAATGATCTGCATTTCTCTGAAAAACTCTAGAGTCTCGGAAGATANTTGCAGTAAACCTTTCCTTTCTATCCCATCAAATACAACCTTTGCACTCTGTAAATCTCCACAGCATGCATACATATCAACAACTGCAACTGCAATGGACTCCTCTAGGAAAAAACCCTTGCGGAGTACGTAGCCATGAACNATTCTTAGCATACATGGAAAGCAACGCATTGACAATAAAATCAGTAGAAGTGTATCCAAGTTTAACGAGCAGAGAATGAAGCTCAGTGCCGCTCCGGAAATCTTTAAGACAGCCGCAGGCTTTAAGCAAGAGAGGAAAAGAGTAAAGATGGAGAGGAACGCCCTGGAGCCGCATATTGCCGTAGAGAGAAAGAGCAGAAGCAGGTTCATCATTGGAAAGATAGGCTCCAATCATCGCATTCCATGCAAAGGGAGTTCTGTGAGGCATTTCGTCGAACACTTTCTCTGCGTCATCAACAGAGCGACACTTGCCGTACATAAACACAAGCTTACCGGCCAAAAAATCTAATTCAAAAGCGGGGATAGTCTTGAAAATGCGGGAATGCAGCTGCCGGCCTTGAGAGAGAGCTCCGAATTTGCCACAGAGCTCAAGAACGGAGGCATAGGCTTCCATGGAAGGGTCATCGTCCAGCCGTCGAAGAGCTTCGTATAGGCCCCCATCGAAACAAGAGAGGTTCAGAGAAGAGACGAGCTGGGCGGGCTTTACGGGGTAACTGAGAGGAGCTGGGTTTGTCCGAAATCGGGGACGGCATGTCGGAAGATTAGCATGGGGAAGAAGCGTGGGATTCGAAATCGCCGAAGCAGAGTACATGATGATTTTAGATGAAGAGACGGGGACATTTTTGCTCAATAGCCTCATTGTTGTTATCTAATAGCCTCAATAGCATATCTTTTGTTTTGCTTTCTTCAATCGCAGCCCGCCCGTAGATGATGATACAGCCGCCATGGTTCAATCAAATTCAAATTCTCCTCCTTCATTACGACTCTGCTGGGTGTTGTTTTCCTCCCATTTAAATTTTATTCATCATCTCTTCTTCTTATTCACTCAGATAAGGTTCTGATATGGGCCAGGCCCATTAAAATACGCAATACAATCTCGGCCCCGTTTCTGTAAATTGAGATTTACGATAAGAAGGACCCGTGGCCGATCAGTTCAAGAAACCTTATTCTAAAAACGCTTAAACCAAAAAACATCGATATCATAAAGGTTGGCAAATACACATCACACAACACAAAGATGAATTCATTTATTCGCAAGTTGCTTCTTTGATGACGCGAGAGTGAGAGACGAACGTAGACTGTGTGTTTATGATATGATACGAATATAAAACATTCATGCGTTGATTCGTTTTTCCTTGACATCTCTGATTTTTGGTGTAGCACGAACGAAGCCTAATTAAAAGTCAACGAATAAAAAAAAAATGAGGAAGATGATCAACTTCTCAGCCATTAATATCCTCGTATTGATCTTATTGGTTTCCACAGGTACGTACGTAACATATTCCATCATTTTCCAACTCGATTTGATCTCGTTTTTACATGTTGCTATTTATGTCACATACACACACGGTCCATATAGGATTGATGGAGCAAGGAGAAGCGCAAGCTCAAGGATGTGAGTGGGAGTGCAAGCATCTACCAAACTTCCCGTGTTGGTTAAAGGATGCAGGAGAACGCCTTTACCACGACTTGTGCAAGTACGAAGGAGCCATTGGCGGCTTTTGTGTCTCTGACCCCCACCGCTGCCTCTGTCGCAAGCCCGGCTGCTCCTGATTTTAATTTAATTAATTTACCCTCTTTTCCTCATATTCAAGCAGCCGTTTTACACGCAAAGAATAAAAGAATATTCATATATATAATGTGGTTGTGATCGAGTACTATATGGATTGTGCTATATAATAAATACGATGGTGTACTGTGTAACCCAATGTATAACATACACATCGTTCATTTTGTTGGATCTCCACGATCACAATACTAGCTAGTACCTTCTTTTTTTTCTTCTTCTTCTTCTTCTTCTTCTTATTCTCTCTTATATGTTTCGTTTGTTGATTACTAGAATCGGACATGAACCCAAAAAAACCTAACTAACTTTGCTTCACATTCGCCTCTTCTTCCCCGGAGTTGTCGTTGCTCATCAGTAGCTCTTCCCAAAACCCGTCGTCGAGCTCTCTCTCCACGCCATCAATCCGTTGCCGTCCATATCCTTGCATCTCTAGCGCCAGAGCCTCCAGCTCCGATACGTGCTCCACTGCTTCCGTTTTGACCAAGCTATCCTGATCAATCATCGCAGCCTCCTCTATCCCTGTCATCTGCTCAAGTATCTGTTGCAGAAGCGAAGGGTTCTGTACCGCACGCCTCAAGAAGGACATCATATGCCTCTGTTTCTTCTCTGCACCATTAATCCTCTGCTCCATGGCTTGGATGTAGCCTCTCGCTCTCTGCTCCTCCTGTCGGAGCCTCGATATCTCCATCATTAGGACATGACTCTCTTCTCGGAGCTGCGGAGCCTCGACGCTGCTGGGGTCATGACCCTCGGATTGAGAGTGGTGGAGTGAAGGAGGGGCAGAGGAGGAGGCTCGTCGCTTGATGCTTTTGAGAAGGTCTCTTTGACCCATCAAGAAACCTTCATTCATAAACTCCCATCTCTCTGTCTCGATCTTTCTGAATCCCTGCGGGTCAATAAATAATCAAAATTAATTCGGTAAGTTTGGGACCTCTTCTTTCTTACTGTACATGACAGTCAAAAATCGTTATCTTCAATTTTCTATTTTATTATTATATATCCATCCTATTCCTAGGATAAAGAAAGTTTCCAAAATTTGCGTCAAGCTTAATTCTCATTCAAAACTAGCTTATTTCACCAACCATTATTACTGAGCATAACTTATACGGCCGGAGTTGTCGGTTTAAACAACAAAATTCACAAATTAAACAAGAGAAAAATTAATTACCATTCTGCAGTAATTGGAGGCCGAACGCATCATTGAGGTCCTCCAAAACTATATATATAAGATGAAGGGAACGTAAAAGTGAAAAGAAAAGAAAACGTAGCAATTGTCGTCTAGTGGAGGAACAGAGATACTTACATAAGTGTTGAGCTGTCTGACAAAGCTGGAGAAGTTGTTGTGTTTGAAGTATAGAGGGAGGATAGTAGCCGAGAAGGAATGTGGATCCCATACGACAAAACTGATGCCTCCCCTGCTCCAAGACACAATGTGGTTTATGTTAGGATCATTCACCATCTCGTACGTCTTTGTTATAAACGGTGAAGGCCCTGGTGGTTCCTGCATAGGCACTGGGGGCATTGACCGCGGTCTGGAGCTTGATGGCGGGTCCATCTCGTAGCAATGTTAATGCTAGATCTCAAATGATCTATGATTGGATTTTCTGTAAATTGTAATCGAAGAGAGGAAACAAATCATTTGGGTTCCTGAACTAGAGAAGACAGAAAGAAGAAGAAAAACAAAAAAGGTCCAAGGAAAAGAGCGGGAAGTGCAGTCTTTTTTTTGAAAAAACAGAGTACTCTGCTTTTCGTGGTGGTTAGTTTAATGGCAGTTGAAGGAGGAGGTGTGGTGAAGACAATGGCCACGTATGTAACTTATATATATATATATATATATGCAGGGAGCTAGTGAACCCCAAATTCTTTTTAATCACATAGTAGTGGACTTCGAACTTTCTAGAAACAATACAAGAGGATGGGTTGCATATCATCCTTAGAACGTTCCGGAACTTATACTTTTGAGGAGAGTAAGGTAAAGAATCCCATGATTTAGTAGTATATTTCTTTTTATGATTAAGTTGCACACCGATGACCGATGGATGGTGTAATTATAACTTAAACAAGTTTATCGGTAGTAGTAGTACAAATTGAGCCTAGGGAAGTAGAAAACACGATATACATAAAAACTGATTGGTACATATGGATTTTTCCAAAAAGCAGTAGAGTCCAAAGTCCCGAACTCCCAAGGCTAAAAACGTGGCGAAAGACGAAAGTGCCACTTTGTGTGTTGATGTCTTGTAGAGTGTGCTTTATGGACATAGTGACCATGTGGCCGCGCGCTCCAGTCGATGCAACTTGGATTTAGCTGTTAATAAATTTATAATAATTGTTAGAACATCGAATATGAAAAACATACATAGTGGCATAGACGATTGTTGATGGTGTATTTGTGATACTAACTTACTACTACTACAGTACTTAAACAAACTCAACGCAAGAGAACATTCCAAAAGTTCCTCATCACACTACTCTCCCCTTCGTATCNTTTTCTTTTTTTTTTTTTTTTTTTTTTCTTTTTTCACGACAAAATTTGCGGGACACCAACTTATTTATTGCCACGTAGTCCGTGCTAGTGAATTTAAGTGCAAGGGGAGTGGGCTTTCAACGAACATTTGGATCATATTAATAAACCCAAAAATCATAAAGCCCAACAGTGCCAGGGATGAACTCCGGGGCTTCCTAATTTCAAACTCGTCCTCCTAGTTAAGATGGCTATTCTTTCCAGAGATGAACTCCGGGGCTTCCTTCTCCCCGAGAGTTTTTCTTCAGGTAACAACAACAACAACTTCTTCCAAATATAGCTTGAATTTCTTCTTGTTTATTATATAAGCGGTTCTTAGTTAGAAAAAAAAAAAAAAAAAAAAAAAAAAGGACAATGATCTTTCTTCTAGGCATCAATTCCTCATAGCAATTAATTAGTAGAGCTTGAGATTTTTTTGTTGACTATTTAAGCTGATTAACTCTCGCTCCCCTCTTCTTCTTTAAGCATTTTGATTTTCTTACAGAAGATCATTAGCACTCCTCGCTCGGCGATTCTGATTGATCTATTTTTCAATTTGTTCTTTGTTTGTTGGTTTTGTTAATATCCGATGATTTGGTGTGTGTGTGTGTGTCAGTCAGATGATGATGTCCAAAATCAGATCAAGTATGCTAATAAATCTAGGGTTCCTTGTGTCTGTCTTCATCGTCTNAAAAAAAAAAAAAAAAAAAAGAAAAAAAGGACAATGATCTTTCTTCTAGGCATCAATTCCTCATAGCAATTAATTAGTAGAGCTTGAGATTTTTTTGTTGACTATTTAAGCTGATTAACTCTCGCTCCCCTCTTCTTCTTTAAGCATTTTGATTTTCTTACAGAAGATCATTAGCACTCCTCGCTCGGCGATTCTGATTGATCTATTTTTCAATTTGTTCTTTGTTTGTTGGTTTTGTTAATATCCGATGATTTGGTGTGTGTGTGTGTGTCTGTCAGTCAGATGATGATGTCCAAAATCAGATCAAGTATGCTAATAAATCTAGGGTTCCTTGTGTCTGTCTTCATCGTCTTCTTCTTGGCGATTAATTGTGGAGGTGAATCACCGACGTGTTTGGCGGTCTACAAACAAGGCGGAGCACCAGCGGTTTTTCAATCACCCAAATGCCCTCGTTGGAACTGGGCCCCCCGACGAACTCCTACTACGACTGGTCTTTGCCATACGGCAGCCATCCAGGGTCGGAGAAATTACCAAGAGGATCGTCTTCTCTGTGCCCTTGATCTTCGCATTCCCTTTCCCCGTATGTACCTCCCCCGACCCCGAGAAGATCTGCTCTCGAATTATCTATTTTTCTAAGAAAAATTGTTAATTAAAACTATTGTTGTTGTTGTTGTTGATGATGGTAATTTGAGCAGGCAAGTCTGGAACCAAGGATGTTTCGGTTGGCATTGCAGCTGTTTTTGACGGTCATAATGGTGCAGAGGCCAGTGAGATGGCTTCAAACCTTTTGTTTGATTACTTTGCTTTGCATATCAACTTTCTCTTGGACGCTACTTTTTCTGCTATGACTAGCAAGTCCATTGGAAGATTACCTACTCATCCAGACCAGGGTCTTATTTTGCATGGCCTCCTTACTCACGATTTTAAATTGCAGTTGAGTTCTTTTTCCTTTTTGGTTTCTCTATCTTTTATCAAGTAGTCATTTTCCGAGATTTGTGGTTTTGTAATCTGTGGCTTGTCCTCCCCTCATTGTAGAGTCCCCATTTCCTTGCAGGTTTCCAGACTCGTTCCCACTTGATCTTGACGATTCTCTTCACTTGGATATCATCAAGGAAGCATTGCTGAGAGCCATCCATGACATTGATGCCACATTTACTAAGGTACAGTGCATATCTTCTTCTACTCATTCCCTCAAACTTTTCCTTTTCAGTATCATCATGATAAGGATATAGCCAGCCACACTTTGTTGTTTTTTTCCTCCAGGAAGCATCTACCCGAAAGTTTATTTCAGGTTCAACGGCTACTGTTGCACTTATCGCAGATGGTCAACTTATGGTCGCTAGTATCGGTGACTCAAAGGCACTTCTGTGTTCTGAAATATTTGAGACTCCTGAAGAAGCTAGAGGTTTGCCAACATCTATTTCTACAACCAAGTTGCCTAATAACAAAATCATCCAGTATTTGTATTCATTTATAAACATTTTGTTGCAATGGTGTTTGTTTATCGCAGCTACTTTGGTGAAGTTGTACAGAGAGCGAAGGCGCAATCGAGGCTCCTCGCCATCAAGGTTTTCTGACTTTAAACTGGAACATGGCAATGGGCTACTGCGTTTTATTGCCAAAGAATTGACAAATGACCATCACCCAAATAGAGAGGATGAAAAGATTCGTGTTGAGGCTGCAGGAGGTTACGTCACTGAGTGGGCCGGTGTGCCACGAGTGAATGGTCAGCTGACTGTCTCCCGTTCAATTGGTGACCTTACTTATAGAAGGTAGGCATTGCTTGTTGTATCTTGGTGTCTCTCTGTACCGATGATCATGATGATTTCTGAAATTCGTGTTTCTCTTAGTATACTTACTTTGAGAGATAAAGTGAGAGTTTTGATATCTATTTCAGTTACGGTGTCATCTCGGCACCCGAGGTGATGGACTGGCAGCCTCTACTGGCCAACGACAGCTACTTGGTAGTGTCATCTGATGGCATCTTTGAGAAGTTAAAGGTGCAAGAAGTTTGTGATCGTCTGTGGGAAGTAAACAATCAAACTAGCTCTGGAGCAGGAGTGCCTTCATACTGCTCAATTTCTTTGGCACACTGCTTGGTTAATACTGCTTTTGAGAAGGGAAGCATGGACAATATGGCTGCTGTTGTTGTTCCTCTAAAATCGAATCAAGTTACCCAGCTCCAAGGGAAGGAGCAGAGTATGAATGACAAAAATGAAAAGATTGCTGCAGCACTACCCAGTAACAACTGTGCGCTGCCATGTGAGTTTCTTTGATTACAATCAGCATCCTGGTTATGAAATGTAGAGTTTGAACTTCAATGATAGTCGTTCATACAATTTCATGTTTGGCTAATCAAGTTTTTGACTTTCAACAGTGCCTAACGGTATAAATTTGGGTCCATTGCAATCGAAACAGGCTCAGCCACTTGCAACGATGTTTAACAGGTTATTGGTAGGACCAATTGTCACACTGTCACTATTCCCAAATTTAATTTGTTCCTAAGGCATTCTCTGTCAAATGATTGTGATATGCATTATCTCACTATTGTGTAAAATCTCTGATTGAGCTAGCGACTTCTTTTGTAATGTGTGCCTTATAACAATTGATTTTGATTGCAAGAATGAGTGGGCGGTTCAGCTCTACTTTTTTCTATCAATTTTTACAAAAATTTGCAATATTGACCTGGAAAATGTTACAACTTATCTGATATGGGCCATGTTTCTTATGCCAGGTTGAAGTTAAAAATGGAAGTTTTTGCCGCTTTTATATGTCAGAGAACCTTATTGGGGCGTCACAAGGGAAACTGGATCATTTGAACGGTTACATGGGTGACTTACCTCAGGTTTTACCTGCATCTGCCGAGCCATTTTCTGGTAAATGAAAAATTTCTCAGTGGAATCCTCTTTTATACCAGAAATCTTAATGTTATTGTTTTTTGGTTCCAGTCAACTATCATTTAGTTCTTTTTGGTGCATCTGAAATTTTTTTTGATAAAAAAGGCTGGTGTTTGCCTTCTGGAACGGCGACCAACGAGAATCGAGATCAGTGTATCAATCCTGATAGCTTTGCTACTTTCCTTGGGTTACTTGAATCTGTACCTTTACATGGGTTTGGTGCTAGTAATGGGACGGATGAGATTCCATTTCCGGACTCAAGGTGCATTTTTCTTTTTCCTTGGGATTGGTCAGTTTTTTTATTTCCGGACTCAAGTGTCTTCTTTTTTTCCCTTGGTATTGATAATTTATTTCCCTCTTTCTCATCATCGTTGATGACTGAGATCCTTTTACTGATCTTAGTAGTCCTGTGATTAGCTGCTAGCTACACCGTATCCTTTGTTCTTTCAAATTCTTGGTTTTTCTTCAGTTCACTTGGTAGTCATTGCAAAATTTTGGAGGGGAATTTGCCATTGTTGTACGCATATGTCATGTCTTCCTGTTGCCTTTTGGTTAGATGGTTTCCTCAAAGAAACATGATGGTCTAATTTTAGTGTCTCCATATTATGGAAACAGTTATGTTTCACAATAGAAATAAAAATTCTAATAAATGGCTAAGAAATTGTGTAAATTGTGTGATCATGTGATTTTTTAGCTATGTGCTGAAGAAAAAATTTGGGCGTGGTGCATTTGGTGAGGTATGGTTGGCATTTCACTGGAATTGCAATCAAGGAGATAATGGTACTAGTTGGAACAATGAAGATGTGAATACATCAAAAAATGGTGTTCATTATGATACTGATGGTCCTGATAACTCCTTCATTTTGAAACGGATTATGGTATGTGTTCTTTTTGGGATTTTTTTTTTTTTCCAAATTTTCCATCGAAAATGATGTGCCTGCAATTCTCTTCACTTTTCTCTGCCTTTGGTTTCTTAAGAGTGATGGTGACAAGACGTGTATCTGTGATGTGGGCATCACTTTGGTCATTAGGGGGTGGAAAAAGTTCTCCAGTGTTCATTGCTTATTACATAAATTGCTTCAATTGAGTGGTTCTTGCATAAATTGAGTAATTAAGATCTGATATTGGTTATTCATTACGAGAGTTTGTTCTCCGTTTGTCATGTCATCTATCGACCTATATGAGGAATGCAAATCCTTTCGCAAACTTAATTTCTACATTTTCCCACTATTTTCCCTAAACAGGTAGAGAGAGGACCAATTGTCTATCTAAGTGGTCTAAGGGAGAAGCATTATGGTGAACTGTTTCTAAATGCATACAATAAAAGTAGGAGTTCTTCTGCAGGGCAAACGTCAAGTTCTAAACCAGCGTCATCAGAACTGGGTCTCTCTGAAGAGGGTTTGAAACATATTGCTAGATACATAGAGTATTTTGAATCTCGATATAATGACATATGGCTTGTGTTTCACCACGAGGGTGTGTCTTTATCAAAGCTGATTTACACTGTGGAAGAAGTAGAGAATGGTTCTGCTGGTGAAAAGGCTGAAGAGGCAAGTCACGGGCAGATACTTCGTCCGTCAAAGTGGTGGACCTGGTTGAAGACGACAGAATCAGGAAAAGAAGAAATGCGGAGAATAATATGGCAATTGGTATGTGCATAGGAATTTGAGATTGTTTTGATTTTCTTCCTTTGTTTGACAGGTGCATCGTGGGAATCTAATTATATGTGTGCTTACTATATTACTTTTTGCTTTATTCTCCTCTTCAGTTGCTAGGTCTAAAGGCATGCCATGATCGCAATATTACTCACAGAGATATCAAACCCGGTAAGAAACTTTTTGATGTTTTTGATAGTTCATATAATGTACAATCTGTGACACTTTATTATTCTCACGAAAATTAATTTACAATGTTCCTAAGAGAATATGGTGATATGCCTTGAAGACATCAAGTCAGGCAGATGCTTAAAGGGTGTACCAAATGGAGATCATAACTTCAAAACTAAAATGTACTTAGTTACAATTTATTTTAGTACTTTTACTCCATGTATTTCTACTTTGCTGCAGCACTTAAGCCTTTGGGTCCTCTCTTCTACAATTTCTTGTTTCCTGGTAACTGATGGTTGTATTATTTCTATTTAGGCGCATAATCGACTTTGGCAGTGCACTCGATGAATATACGGTGAAACATTTGTATGGGTCAACAGGTCCTTCAAGGTATATCCTTTTCTTTGTATATCTTTGTGAAATTTTACCTCCAGTTTGTGAGTCCTGATCATTATAATACTTTGGATTATCTTGAATTCAGAGCAGAACAAACACATGATTATGCACCACCAGAAGCCATTCTGAACAGTAGCTGGCACCGTGGGCCAACCAGCTTGACATTAAAGTATGGCAGATACAGCTATTTTTACTTAAGCGTGGCTGCAATTGGCCCCGCCAAATGTAGATGTAACAACCATTTTTCTTGCAGGTACGACATGTGGAGTGTTGGGGTTGTGATGTTAGAGATGATTTTAGGATCACCAAATGTTTTTGAGATTAGTTCTGTTACACGCGCCCTTCTGGATCAACATATCAGAGGTTGGAGTGAAAACTTTAAAGAGCTTGCATACAAGTAAGTTTGATTCAGGAGTAAATAATATTGCTTGAGATTTGACCACCACAATGCTCTTTGGACAACTATTAATCTGTTTGTATTTTTCGGTAACAGGCTTCGATCCTTTATGGAGATGTGCATCCTAATCCCAGGTAGCTCTTTAAAACATGGTGGCGCCAGCTCAAAGCAGGTAAAAGACAGTTTGTTCTTTGACTGACTATCGCTATTTGATATTTGTGGTTTATTTGACACGTCTCAAAAAGTCAATTTGATCTACAATTTACGAGATTATGTTTCTGAGATATTCTTGCTAAGCACATTCAGCTTTTGTTTATAGTGATCCATGCATGTTTTATTGAATATATCATGTGATGTACAGGGTGGGATTTCACTTGCGTCATGGAAATGCTCTGAAGAATTTTTGGCGGAACAGATAAAGAGTAGAGACCCTCTGAAGATTGGGTGGGTTTGATGATTTCTTAACTTGATTTGTCCATTTGAAGTGTTGAAAAGGTCTTTGTTACATTGTTTGAATGTGGGAAATGCAGGTTTCCTAATGTTTGGGCTTTAAGGTTGGTGAGGGGTCTGTTACAGTGGTACCCTGTGAGATTCTCTGTCTTTCTCTGCGTTATACGTTGCCGTTTGTCCTTATAGCAATGTTGTGAAATTGGGGTTGCCGTGTTGACACATTTGGATTTGATATTGTGGGAGCGCAGGAGGACAGATTAAACATAGACGAGGCTCTGCAGCACCCTTATTTTCAACCTCCTCCCGACTACCAAGTATAAAAAATAGTAAGACATCTTCTCTTCTAATAACTAAACGCCTTGGTACATTTACCTAAAGGTGAGGTGAGTCTCCTCCTTAGAAGATCGAGAGTGGTGGCTTGATAGAATGGGAAAAATGTAGGCTGTGCGTTTCTTTCGAAATTTGAAGCCAGGCGCAGCCATGGAAGGTTGTGGAGAAAGAGAAGAGGAACATTATAGTACTGTTGGTAGCCTGCCTGTCTTATCCCTGTAAATAAATTTGAAAAACCTGAAATTTTCACTTCCTTTGTTTGTAAATTGTTGTCCATATTTAATTTATTGAGAATGTGAAACTGAATCCTATATAGAATGGATCGTAAAATTAGGCTAAGAAATAAATACGAAGATGACGTCGGTTTTGATATATTTCTTCTATGTCGTTGTGATAAACAACAACGTTGCCGCGGAGTCTTCTTCAACGTGTTACAAGCACCGTGGAGCTCCGGGGGAAAAAAACAACAATAATACGTGGACGCGCGGAATCATTATTTAAGTTGATGGTTTTTATTTGATGGGCCTGACCCATATTCGAACTGAAGAAACATCACCGTTAACGTAGTTTNGAAACATCATCGTTAACGTAGTTTGTTGAGATCTCTCTTCGTCGGAGAGGCCCACCCCCCGGGGTGTAGAATATTCTGAGAATTTAATAACACGTGTCAAGCTCTGAGCCGTCCGATTATTAATTTGTACATTGCTGGACGTATCGGGAAGGTTCTCCTCGCCGCCTCTTTGGTTCTACACACACGAAACAAAGAGAGAGAGAGAGAGAGAGATTTGGGAAGATGTGGAACAACAAGTATGATTTGGAGTCGGCGCAGACGCCTCTGTACCCGATGATGTTGGAGAGCCCCGAGCTCCGTTGGTCTTTCATCCGCAAGGTCTATTCCATCATCTCCATCCAGTTGCTCGTCACGATCGCCGTCGCCGCCACCGTCGTTAAGGTTCATTCGATTTCTGTCTTCTTCACCACCACCAACGCCGGCTTAGCGCTTTACATCCTTCTTATTTTCACTCCGTTGATTGGTAC